>NC_041399.2:164098235-164195735 GCF_900747795.2 Erpetoichthys calabaricus | reverse complement strand
GCTTGTGGGAGATGGGGAAGAAAAATAAAAAACATGTACTTGTACTTGTACCTCCTGCTTCTGTCTGTGTTGGGTTGGGGCGGTGGTGCCCACCTTGGTGGTCCACAATAGATAGACAGATAGATAGAAATGAACTGCACTATATAATAGATAGATAGATAGATTCATAGATTCATTGTAACTAACTGTTGCTGAAGTGAATCTTGATTTTGCATATACATTGTATTATACATTTTTTACATGATTATGTATTCATGAAAATTTAGAAGGTAAGAGGATGTTATTGTTTATACATTAGATAGATAGATAGATAGATAGATAGATAGATAGATAGATAGATAGATAGATAGATAGATAGATAGATAGATAGATAGATAGATAGATAGATAGATAGATAGATAGATAGATAGATAGATACTTTATTAGTATTTGGTTAGGTTCTGTGTGAGAAATGAAGTGTTTATAGCTTAGGTTTATATCACAACTCTGTGTGAACTTTGCACATTTTTCCCATTTTGACAAAACTTTTCTCTAGGTACCTTGGGTGCCTCTCATGTTAGGATGATTCATAATTCCATATTGGAAGGAGTGGGGCATGGAATATATGAGTCATGTGAGATCGGTGGCCTATCCAAGGATAGCTTCTGCCTTTCTCCAAATGCTGCCATGCCCTTTTATAAATGGGTATGAAATTTGTATTGATGTTGTTTTGCAGCAACTTGCAGCATTATAGACTACATATCTAAACTGGATTATTCATTCACATATCTTATACTGTACAGTTTAATAGCCCTCTTATCTGTTGCAGATTGCACTACCAGACACCTTTAGAATTCTGCCTGACTTTATAATGAGTTCCTTTATATGCAGCTCAGTATGGAACAGATAATGCTTTACATTCCACTTGTTAGCTGCTTTACCACAGAACTGATTTCTATATGTTTTATCAACTAGAGACTTTACCCAGCATTCACCAGACATGTGTAAGATTTTCAGTGTTGAGATCACAAAAGAACCAATCAGTAGTGACAAACCAGACTTTAGAAGGAAATGCTGCAGACGGAAGAAAAATTTAACAGACGCATGCTAAAGAAATTCTCTTCATACCACAAAGTCTGCTCTCAACAAAGCAAAGTCTGCTCTTGATTGTATTCCTATGTACAACAAATTAAAGCTTTGTTGGATAACACAGTCTTGAAGATAATTCAAAAACTGATAAAACACCAGTATAATTGACATCAGAAAATCAATTAGATTGAATAAGATCTCTAAGACCACAATTTTTAACCTCCTGTTAATATGTTATGCATGATAAGTGTTGAAAACACAGTTGAAATAATCCATCCAAGAAGAAATGAAGGAATGACAAAATACTCCACATAGGGTAGTAGTAGCTTTTCCACTGAGGATGCTATGGCACAGCCTTCCAATTGCAAACATGAAAATAACTTAGATGATATATCTATTATATAATAAAGTGTA
The DNA here is from genome assembly GCF_900747795.2 of Erpetoichthys calabaricus. Taxonomy (NCBI): domain Eukaryota; kingdom Metazoa; phylum Chordata; class Cladistia; order Polypteriformes; family Polypteridae; genus Erpetoichthys; species Erpetoichthys calabaricus. The sequence continues at coordinate 164,194,253 of NC_041399.2, read as the reverse complement.
ATCCTTTCAGGGAGTAGACAAATCTAAGTGGAACTTTAAAGTCATAAGTGTACTCTTGTACTTTAATTTGACTTTATGAATATTTTGCTTTGTGTCAGATTCAATTAAGCATCAGTCACATTCTGATGTTCTTCCATCTATCCACCGATCCTTATTCTAAACCTGTAATGGAACATGGATCTGATTTCTCTGTGATGATCTCTGTAATGTAGGATCCAGTTCAGCACACTTCTCCAATAAGATGACTCTAGGACATTTAAATAGTTTTATAAGTAAGTCATCGTTTGTGTGAGTGAGAGTGGATTTGGTAATAGACTACAGTCTTCTCCACGCCTGTTCTTAGTCCTTTCTGCAGTCCTGATGGGATAGCCTTTGGCCCTTGAAACCCTGAAATGTACTGAGAAGGTTCTAGAACCTACTTACTGAATCAGTGCATTGAGGGCTACAGTGTCTGTACAGTCCTCAGACACATCTGAATGTTTTTTATTTGCCTCCACCCATTAGAAACTCATTTAGAAGTGTGTAAGGCTTGCAAAAAATCTGATAAAGTAGGTCAGGGCCTTCATTAGCCGGCCCAGATATGGCCTCACCCCAGGCAACCAGCCCCCAACTACCACAGGCAGGCTTTTACTTTAAAAATCCTAAAAAAAAAATATACAACAAATATCTTATTCAGCCAGAGGTTGTCTGGTTCCTTTTCCTTGAAAGACAAGTACAATCATGAATGTTTATAAATCTAGAGTTTATTTGCAAAAATCAACCAAAGAAGTACAAAAAAAGTAAACAGGGATAAAATGAGCAAAAAAATAAATCCAATTTGGACAATTCCTAAAATAGGAATCCAAGGACTGGAACAAAAATTCAGAAAACCAGAAAAATCAAAGTAATGCAATTGTCACTACAGAACTGTGACAATACTCAGTGATTCACTGACAGGCCATTTCCCTCGCCTCAGATATAAAGCCGAGAGTGGCTCTTAAGCAAGAATGCCATGGTGTCCCCACCTTTTGGGGTTCCACCCAGAAAATACAAGGAATATGAGAACATTAAAGACACACTACATAAATAACATCCATCCATCCATTTTCCAACCCGCTGAATCCGAACACAGGGTCACGGGGGTCTGCTGGAGCCAATCCCAGTCAACACAGGGCACAAGGCAGGGAACCAATCCTGGGCAGGGTGCCAACCCACCGCAGGACACACACAAACACACCCACACACCAAGCACACACTAGGGCCGATTTAGAATCGCCAATCCACCTAACCTGCATGTCTTTGGACTGTGGGAGGAAACCGGAGCGCCCGGAGGAAACCCACACAGACACGGGGAGAACATGCAAACTCCACGCAGGGAGGACCCGGGAAGCGAACCCGGGTCCCCAGGTCTCCCAACTGCGAGGCAGCAGCGCTACCCACTGCGCCACCGTGCCGCCACGTAAATAACAAATAAGCATAAAAATATTAACAGAAAATGCAAAAAAACATGCAAAATGCCTCAAAAATATTAAACACAACAAAAAAACTAGCCAAGGAAATAACCCTGGCTATAACATAAAACTCTGTGTATGCCTCAAGCTTGCTTCTTGAGTTTGGGGTAAGGCTGATTTTTTATTTCTAAGCGTCATTGGAGCCTGATGCCAATTTTTTGAGTAAAGCCTGTGTTTTGACTTTCATTGATCCCAGCAGGTCCTAGCACAAATGCTCTAGGGTTGGCTGCATGAACCATCAAGAGATAATGAACTGATGACATGTAATTTTGTTGCTTGAATAATATGACCTTTTCCTGACCATGGAACATAATGGCAGAAAACAGAGAAATACATTTACTGAACTGAGAAATACATGGTGTATTCAAGCTACTAGTCATAACTTTACAGTGTATCAAATCAAAGTATACTTCTACCTTTAGAAGAAAAAAACCTTGGTCAAATGTTTTCAGTGCATAAAAGTTCCCTACTTTTGTGTAAAAGAATGTTCTTTTTACCTGAAACATGAACAATGCCATTTTCAGAGAATAGCAATTGAAATACACCACCCATTGTAATATTTTTTTAAAGCTTTTATTGAGAAAATAAAGAAAAAGCAAAAAAGGGGCCCCTTTTTCCTCTTGCTCAAGAAGATACATCACACAAACAATGTTTAAAATAGATGTGTGAACTTGTCATACTGCATAAGACACATTTTGTTCCAATACACTCTAATCAGTCTTTCTGACACTCTCCTTCTGTCTCTCACAATTGCATAAATAGCAGTACTTCAGACTAAAATGTTGTCTTTGTTGTTTAAAGGTCACTTTTGTCACATAGCGTTTATCAATTAAGATTTCATTTAGCTGGTCTTTTAAAACATACTTGAATATTGAATGTATTGAATATTATGCCTACCAACTATCTGTGATTGGTTGAGTGCTAAAGTATAAATTAAACTGCACAGGAAAGCATTGTTAGTTGATTATCTAGTGTGTGTAATGTATGTTGATGAGGTGAAAGTAATAAAAGAAACCAGAAATAATGAAAACCACCTACCAGTGCTATACTTATTTTGTTGTTTGTACTCTACAAGAGAGAAGAACAACACACTTCAGACATAACGATTACTGGAGAAATGGCAAATTCACACCTCTGGAGGTAACTGTCATTTCTACTCATGCTGATTCTGATTTTTTAGGGTATAAAATATTCATGGCAATAAACACCAGACATACCAAATTCCACTTAGCTAGGATTAAAAATGGTACAATATGACATTTATCCTTTTTTGCATACTCAAACTTCATATTGACATAAAGGAACACATACGCGTCAAACTACTTAGAAGCCTAAGGTGGTATAATAATAGTCAAAAACGAGCACATAGGTTTGGGGAAAGCCACCCCATATATTTGTGATAGCAAAAAAAAAAGAGAATAATGTCTTTACAGACAGGAGTTCAAAACGGAACTGAAATACAAAGGTAAGATGGCAGAAGAGGAGGGATCTTGTGGGCATCAGGACCGGAAGTGGCATCATCAGGAGACACTTCCTTCCAGTTGGAAGTGACATAATTAGAAGGTGGGCTCTTCTGAGAGTCTGCAGAGGGAAAAAAGGAGAAAGCATCAGAGAACAGTGCCAACCCCTGACCCGGCAGAGAATCATCTATATTAGAGCCTCTAAACTGTCTCCCATGCGGATGTTTGTGACAGTAGATAAAACTCCATAAAGTGATGAAAGACAATATTGGACAATATTGGAAAAAGAAAAAAAGGATAATTGTCGAGAGCTTGTGCCTTGGTCACAACTGTCTGCCTCATGCGCTCTTTGGTTCACACTGACAATATTCAAGGTGTTTTTGAGATTATATGCTCAGAACACCAAAAGCAGGAGAGCTACCAGGGTGCATCAGTTGACCGGACAGTTATTATTCTGCGTCATCTCAGCTGTGCTGAAGGAGCGGGACTCCAAAACAGTCCCATAAGGGTCACAATATACTGTATATGCTCAAGCATGTGACTTGTTTAACTTATGAAGTAAAATTAAAACAATGTTTGGAATAGGATTTAGTCAATTTGAAGAAAGCATGCAGAAATTTGTGCAAGGACAGTATTTGAGATAGCAGCTAGTAATGAAGCACTTCATCTGTCTATTTATGCTGGTATTTACCTTAATATCTCCTTTAAAACATCCTCTGTGTTTAATGGAAAATTCTTAATAACAATGATTATAACAGTGTAAAAAAGTGTCAGTGGATTGCCACAATTTCACTTTGTTATAGCCATATAGGATTTTTATTTAATGTTTACAGTGTTTACTAGTAATTTACAAAGAATAGATGAACTGTAGTGGCACGGAGATTAGCACTGTTGCCTCACAACTCCAGATTTCAGGGCTCAAATCCCAGACTATGCATTTTCTATGTGGAGTTTGCACATTATCCTTGTGTTTAAATTGGATTTTCTCCAGGTTTCATGCTTTTACTATTTGTCACATATGCATATTAGAGGGTCATCTTCCAGACTTGTCAAAGGTAAGCACTACCACCTTGGGACACAAGGGTGTGCTGTCTCTGACTATCTTGTCTCTTTTCCCACCCACAGCTCCGTGAAGACACCAATTATGGACAAATGGCTCTGCCCCTTCTGGTCCAATAACAATATGAGCAGGGAACTTCCAGAAGGAGGCGTCTTAATTGGGGAAGAACAACCCACCAGACGGAGCTCCAATATGAAGCTTGAGTTCTCCTCAAAGTCTTGCCACTTACTTAAAAGGCAGGCACCAGTTTTTATTCCATTTTACATCTTTGTGCACCTGTTCTTTTGGTACAATTTATTATTATTTCACTAAACAGGTTGACCTGGCTGGCACCCCGACATTTCATTTAGTCTTGTATTCTCGGTCAATGACATACTGTATTCTTAAGGCGTCACTCCAAATTGGCTCCACTTGAGAGACTTTAAATAATTATAATTAATTACATTTATATAGCATTCTTCTAGCTACCCAAAGTGCTTAACATAGACAGTGGGGAGCCACTTTAACCACCACCAATTGCATGCCCCCTCTCTGGGTTGGGTGGTAACCTTGAACTCGATGTTAACAGGATGAGCTCTTGCACCAGGACATTGAGCTACTTAAATAAATTTAATAATGGATAATGAATAGATAGTGTAGCTGTACTCATATGGAACAACACAAGACACTAAAAGCCATACGGTGAATAGCTTACTATTGTAGCCCAGGTAGAAATGTGCTTAAATAACTGATTGATGTAAATAAGTTATTGATGTAAAAATGTAAATGTGTTTTAAACTGTTAATTTTAGTGCAGTAGTTCATTTACGTGGTTATGCAGAATTTTATTTTGATAACCGGATGTTGTAGAGAAAACGGAAGGGGGTGGAAGGACCAGCGGTGGAGAAGAATGGAGAAAAGAAAAAGAGAGGTGACACCGAGGTGGTGTAGCAGAAAGTTTGGGAGACAAATTATCAGCAAGATAATTTACCGGAATACGAACGGCTGAGATAGACGGAGAATTTCGATTAGACATTTGCAGTGTTTATCAGGTGAAAGAATCACTTGTTAACTCAGCGAGGGGAAGTAGCAGCGTGAAGAGGCAGCAGCTAACTCAGTTCAACGCGTTTCTGGTGGACATTCGCTTATTTGGAGACGCTTTTGGATTCACTCAGCAGCGGTTCCCTGCTCACGGACAGAGGCAGAGGGGTCAGAAGGATTTGTTGGACTGATACCACCATTGCCAAGTAAGGTGCCTCTTTCATTTTATTTGTTGGTCCTGGTGGAGTGAAATGACCGCTAAGTTTTTGGTCGCAACGCTCACAAGCACCGAATCAGGCCTGCAACGTTTTGTTTCAATACGAGTGACAAGACTGAATGTGTTTTTATTTTATTATTAATAGTGTAATATAGTTCCTGATTATTTCCAGTTTATTAAGTGTGTTTTGTTGGTTTATAATTAAGCAGGGAGTTTAAAGTATCTATCTATCTATCTATCTATCTATCTATCTATCTATCTATCTATCATTGTTTTATAACCCAGTTTCTTGGTGTTTATTATAAGTTTGTGTAGTATAAACTATTGGTTTGGGAACGAATGTTAATGGGTAACTTCTTCTACCTTTATTTATTTGTTATTACCTGATCAGTGTATTGCTATAATTAATTAATAATGTTTTGTTCATAGTGACCCAAGACTCAAAATATTAAAGTAATTAGAATCATAATAAATTACGCATTGGAGTAAAGAACCCCGGGCCCCTTTCTACACACAGTTAGAGTAGACGGCTACACTATGGTAAATATATGGTCATAATATATTAATTTGAAAAATTTGAAAACCTCTGTTTTATCCTAGTACACTTTTTATAACAGGTGAAAACTACTGTAAAAACTATATAACATAATGTGCATTTTAACTTGCAAAATAGTACATACTGTATACTATAGATTACCATCACATTTTTAACCTTTTTGGTGTTAATCACAAGCGTTACTTGAGCTTGGAATTCTATGCAATTACGGTTAATCACAAGTCAGAGTTGGGGGTGATACGTATTTCTAAGCCAGAATAACACTCAAGATGTACCATCTAGTGGATGAAATAACATCATGCTGCAATAAATCATGAATATTTCTATGCATTTTGCCTCTCTAAAGTAATTCATCAACGTTCATGAGTGCAGTGAAGACTCAACTAAAAACACAATTTCAAATGAAAAGCCATAAAGGCAGTTTTAGAATGAACTGGAACTGAATCTTTGCTCAAATTGAGCATTAGTGATGACCATGTGAATTGGTCATCAGACACAGAAAGTTAAACTGATACATGATGCGGCACAGTATGACCAAACCGCTGTGATTTAACTGGTGGGTTTGATCTTGTGAAGTTTCAGTGTGGTGTGACAGTAGCTGCTTCACAAAAACACAAACTAATAGTGATCGAGTTAACCCCCTAAGCACTGTTCACAATGTGGCAGTTGTCCATGTTAGTGTCAGGGTAAATGAGGATGTCATTAAGCCTTGTGCTGTGGTAGCCTGCTTTGACACATGGGGTGTGTTAATCGTGCAGGTCAGGCACTGATATTCTAGCCCACAACGTGCATCAGAAAAAAATATTAGAAAAGTGCAAAGAAATAAGTTTCTACTGTCCAGATTGCAACGTCGAGCTGTGTGTTAGTGACTATCTCAAATGTATTGCACAAAGGACTTGTGCTAACTACGTATCAGTACAGCAGTGGACACTAGACTTGCATTTTCTACTATATTTATTGAGAAGTCAAGTAAAATGACAACTTTTATTGGCTAAGTTAGCTTTTTAGTTAGCCAATAAAAGGTGTCATTTTGTTTCATTTCTCACTACATTCATAATGGCTAACACGGTACAACACCCTAGTACTACTGTATTTATGTTAATTCTTTAGTATTTACATGTTTCTAATACGTGTAATAGCATGTTGCTTGTTGTTTTTCCTAGAGTAAACATAACGCTAAGGAGGTTAATAAAGAAAAGGGGAAAATAATAATAATAATAATTCATTACATTTATATAGCGCTTTTCTCAGTACTCAAAGCGCTATCCACACAGGGAGGAACTGGGAAGCGAACCGACAATCTTCCACAGTCTCCTTACTGCAAAGCAGCAGCACTACCACTGCGACTGAAAAATGCATATATTGCTTCCTTAAACACTTTTTAGTATATATTATGGACTTAGGTCTGCTGATCACAAAAAACTTCTATAAATTTTCCTATCATATACCATTTTATTTTTGTTGTTTCCTCTCATATATTAAGTCTACTAATATGTTGCCCAATAAACTAAGCTTGAATATACTAATTACTGTTGTTTCATTTGAGATTGTGGCAGCCATTATAAAGAGCCCCATTACATTAAAAGGAACTGTCCACTCTGTAAGCATTTGGCTCCAGGGCTGCAAACCCTTGCACATAAAGCACTTATCGACCCAAAAGATCAACCTGGTCTAATAAAATATTTTGTCAAAGTGATGAAAAAAGGAAGGTAAAGGATGTTAATATTTGAGGCAGATGTTTCCATGAATAATTGATGTCAAAATTAATGAAGGCATTTTTTGTTAGTCCACAAATCAGAAACATCGTCAAAGACAAGTGGTTTGAAAATATGCTAATTGGGCCAGATGTAATTGATGTGATTCAGAATTTTCTTTGCAACTACAGAGATCCAAACTATGTCCAGCAGGTTGACAACAAGCTAAAAGCATGCAATACCACAAAGTTCAACATGTTGCAAAAAATTAATTTTCTTCATTCACACTTGATCTTCTTCCCATGATGAAGGGTTAACAAGGACAGTGCATCGATTGAAAAGCAGTATCTGTCATTATGAGGTGAGACACAAAAATAACCAGACTCGGCTTGTGGCTTTCCTGGGAAACCGTCTGGAGGTCGGCCGAACGTGAATCATAGAACTATATATCCCCCTCCTACACGCCCTCTCAAATCGCCGACCAGCTAGGTATATCCTGTGAATTGCCTAGTCAGTATTTGCACAACAATTGCTACATGAGTTGCCGCAATAATGTCGGGTGAAAAACTCGAAGAACAAATCAACATCAAATTTCTCACGAAATTGAACAAAACAGCCTCAGAAACTTATGAAATGAAAAAACAGTATAAGTTGATAACAGTTTGTCTCGCACACAAGTTTTTGAGTGGCACAAACGTTTCAAAGAAGGACAAGAAAATGTGGAAGACGTTCAACGCCCAGGTCGCCACGCTCGTCTCTGATGATTGTTCGAAATGATCGTACTGCTTTTTCCGTAAAGCAGTTTATGACTGACAAAAACATTCCTGTCTATTCACCCGATTTAGCTCCCTGTGATCTTTACTTGTTCCCGAAAATCAAAAGTGACCTGAAGGAAAGACATTTTTCTTCAATGGCAAGCCTGTTGAAGAGCCTCAAGCAAGAAGACTTCCAGCACTGTTTCAATCAATGGATGATACGTATGGAGTGGTGTAGAGATCGGGAGAGGAAGTATATAAAAGGTGACAATGTTTAGAACACTGTAATTCATCAATAAATATTTTTTTATTTACCAATCCGGTTATTTTTGTGCCTCACCTTGTATTGGCAGCTTTTATCAATGTTTTATTCAAAGTTTGGGTCCATCCTTAAGCTCATTCTGGGGGATTTCCATCTTGGAACATTCATTTTTGATACTTTTATTTTTATCTTACTTTGTTTAAATGTTTCCAAGAATTCCCCAGTGCTGTATGATGCATGATGTCATCTATGCAACAAGCAAAGTTCAGCACAAGCGCTTTCTTGCTATTCGAGATTTGATCAAAAAAAAAAAAAAACATGAATTATAGGCGACCTTCTCTTGGGTGTGTTTCTTGTCATAGATGTTCGTCTTGAAATTTTCTGACTACCCTTGGCTACACAAAAAAATGGCTTGTTTTCTTGGTTATCGATCTTGACATGGCTTCTGTTTACTTCTTCTCCTGGTCCACAATTTAAAAATTCTCTCTGTCTCTTCGAAATAAAACAGTATTAAGGTGCATGGAACCCATCAATGCTGGTTGACTATTATTAGGCACTGAAATGAGAAACAGTAGATGCTGAGTACAAGCAAAAATCATCAGAAAAGTATTTTTAGCTCACAGAACTAACACAATGTGTCAGCGTTATGAAGCGATTAAACACACTAAATTCAATTAAAGTTAATTTCATGTTTCTCCAAATTCATATGTGATACCACAATCTGAAATTACAGTATATCTGTGTTAAGCTTGAAGTTGCCTATTATAATCACCAAACGGTTTTCTGGAAGGAAAACTTTTCAAAAATGTGTTGTCTGGTGGGAAGTACTACTGTTATTATAAATAATAGTTTAGTGGCTACGTGTCATACTTGAACTTGAAATAATCCACAATCATGGGATGTTTTCAAAGCCCTCCCACAGTTCACTGTTAGGCTACAGATGTGTTAAGTCACATGTATGCCTCAAAAATGTTCATTGTATTTGAAATGAAGAACATTGAATTGAAATGTTTAATACAGAGTGTCACACATGTAAGCCAAAGGAGTGTCTTTGAGCAGATGAGAAAGAGAAGGAAGGATGATGATGCAACACTGTCTTTAATGACTCCTGCTTTCTTTCCCTAGAACAGATGATGAATATGTGGGTGAATTATGACATCACTTCCAGACCTCAGTGCACAGCTCTGTCCCTTCCTGCTCAGCCTGTGTTTATACCAATTGTCCATTGGAAGTCAACGTGCATTTTGGACCCTGAACTGAAGAGAACAGAACTCCATATCTAGCAGTATTTTGAGGACTATGGTCCTATTCCTTACTATTCCCTTAGCTTTCTTTTGTTTTCTTCCTCAGTTAAACAGAACTTCTGCCTAGACATCCCATCACCCTGATACTCTCTGATCTTTTGCTTTACAAGAGTTAAATGTCATTCACTCGTTCCTTAAACAGTTATTTCTTCACTTGACGTAATGATCCATCCATCCATTTTCCAACCCGCTGAATCCGAACACAGGGTCACGGGGGTCTGCTGGAGCCAATCCCAGCCAACACAGGGCACAAGGCAGGAACCAATCCCGGGCAGGGTGCCAACCCACCGCACGACGTAATGATCTTTTGGTTTAATTATTTGCTGCTGTTTATCACATACTGTCTGTCCTGATGTTCATTATTCAACCTTTGTGCTCACATATCTAATGAAACACATCCTTGCTGATAGTTTGTTACCTGACAAAAGAATGTAATCAAGTCAAGACATTTGAATCCAAACCAAGTAGGTGCATAAACTGTGTCATCTGATACCAAAACGTCTATTGCTATCAAAAGACAGTTGTATGCCAATGTGATCTTTGAAAAGATGTCACGTTACTAGGTCCCAGACAAGTCATGCATTCTTTCCCATAACTAACAGTGATCTAGATGTTTCCATTTTGTCATCCTATACAGAGAAAAGCCAAGCAAAATGACACCGTTTATTGGCTAACTAAAAAGATTACAATATGCAAGCTTTTGAGGCAACTCAGGCCCCTTCTTCAGGAAAGATGTAATCATATATACATGTCATCCTATACAGTAACCCATGTGAGGGTTCAGTAGTCTGAACTGAAGTAAGAAGTTAGAGGGGGGATGCTATCTGAATTTTTCCATCAAACTATTTACAGTTTTTATTTATACATAACAATGTTACATTTACAGAGGAGATGATATCTTTATGTGTGCACTATGCAGTGACATTCTGTTCATTGTTGGAAATAGACAATACAAACTTTGTATATTTAACATGCCTTTTTATTTGTAATCATTTCAGGATCATTGCATGTAAGGTAGATGCTTATGTTCTTTTGTTATGGACATTAAAAAATGTACAATACCTTGCCTTGCTGTGCTAAAGTTAATGCACTGTTGTTTCTGCTCATTTTTTAAATTTATTTTTTTTGAAGTGTCACTTTCTTATATCAGGTTTTGCAGTTGAGACATGCCTTGCTCAATGAAATGGCAAAGCTATGTGCAAGGAAGCATCCATTGGAAACCTTAAATAAAAAAAAAAATCAATTAAAACCTCAAATTTGGGCTGGTCTGAAACACTCAACGAGTCTCTTCATTCATTCATACATGGATTTCAGCTGAACCCAAGGCTTTTTGCTTCTTTTCATGGTCACCAATCAATGATTAGATCTTACCATGCTGGACAATAACTAAGAGCATCTGATTCATATTTTTTAAATTAACTCAGTCTAATTACAAAGCCTTTTCTTTAACAGATACACAGGCCACCTAGTCCCCACAGGACAGCCTCCATACAGCATTCCCTACTTTCAAAAAGTTTGATACCAGTAATCTCTCATTTTTAGTAAAAATCTGGCAAACTAAAAGCAGTTTTGGCTTAAGAGACCTGAGAATTAGGAAGGTAACTAAAAAAATGAAGAACAAATCTAAAAGGCAATGTTTGCTAAATTGTATTCCTTGGGAAACATAGATTGTTGTAAAAGAGCGCATGGCTCCTTGAAAAACACCCACTGGGAGTCGCATCAGTTTATCCACCCAATGGCAGGAAAGGCTAGGAGCAACTTTTCAACTTTTTTGGTTCATGATGATGCTAGCTCAAAAACTGATTTAGACTTCTTACAGCCATCCTCTTAGAGTTGAATGCCTAATTGGAACCTACGTTACAAAGACCATCACACAGAAATCATGTACTCTCCATTCTGTTACAACTTTGAACAACTGTAGGGTATTTGGCAACAGGTACATTTTCAATGTGAACTGGCTGACCAATCAGCAGTCATCTTTCAGCCATGTCATTCAATCTGTATGGGATGGTATAATTATGATACCCAGATACATCCAATTCTTTACGATGAGGCTGGGCAACCCTAGAGAAAAAGGCAATTTGCAGTGATTGTTGATTTTCAGAATGTAAGTTGCAATTGACTGCACACATGGTGTAATAAAGGCAGTTAATTAATTTTCTTTTGCAAAGAGAAAGCATTTTAATTCAATTAATATACAAATAATATGTGATGCTCAAATGTGTCAGAATAGCACTACTCAAATAGTAGTGTGGGAAGCAGACTTTAAGGTCATGCTGTGTGTGACAGTTTTATAATCTTTATTTCAGGTGATAGCAGGGATCCCTCAGAGCCTGACTCCTCACACTGCACACCAACTTCCAAACACCGCAAAAGAGAAAATATAATGAAAGGCACTCCTGCACGAGGTTGGTGATAGAATGGTCAATTGGTTCCTTAAATTGTAATTGTGGTATTTGGATTCAAAGGTTGCCACCATGCTGTACAACCCCACCAAGTTTTGTTGTAATTTGTACTGCGCAGTAGTGTTGGATCAGTGCTAAAATTTTGACTTTGATATCGATGCCAGCTTTCGGACCTCAGAAGTAAATAGCAGAAAAATCCAAAACCAACCTTCCTGATGATCTACACAATTACTTGCCTCCTCGGTGCACTGCACCATCACCCTCTATCACTCACCCTTCCCACATAAAGCGATGTGGTCCCGATTGTGCCAAAGCAATAAGTTGGGGTCTCTCGTTGCATCCCAATCACAACAAAGCATGCACTTTCATTTTGTGAAATTTTACAAAACTGATATTTTTCCACAACTACAACCTGTATAATAACGCATGTCAAGGGAAGGGTAGGGAGGAGGACTGACTGTCATTGCACCATTTTAAAAATTTGGATTTTTTTAGTACTTTTCCAGTACCAGACCATTTAACTCTACTGAAAAATGTAGCACACAAACATGGATTGCATCTTCCACCCCGATTTAGGCCAAGATGAGCACATGGATTTCCCAGGACATCAATGCAGTCGGAATTCAAAGGTGCTTGGAAGTTGTACATTCAGTGTAAAGAGACTTGTATGTGTTGCAACAGTGACATTTAATTGATAACAGGAGTTAAGAGATTGAAGTAAATGAAATTCCACATGTAAGCATACAGGGCGGCACGGTGGCGCAGTGGTAGCGCTGTTGCCTCGCAGTTAGGAGACCCGGGTTCACTTCCCGGGTCCTCCCTGCGTGGAGTTTGCATGTTCTCCCCGTGTCTGCGTGGGTTTCCTCCGGGCGCTTCAGTTTCCTCCCACAGTCCAAAGACATGCAGGTTAGGTGGATTGGCGATTCTAAATTGGCCCTAGTGTGTGCTTGGTGTGTGTGTCCTGCGGTGGGTTGGCACCCTGCCTGGGATTGGTTCCTGCCTTGTTGGCTGGGATTGGCTCCGTGACCCTGTGTTCGGATTCAGCGGGTTGGAAAATGGATGGATGGATGGATGGATGTAAGCATACAGAGACATTCACATTTATCAACATATGCAGGTAGATAAAGCATAATACAGGGAAAAATCATCAATGTATTCAGTGTTCACAATATAGCAGTTAAAATTCTGGTACATGATCCCCTGGAAATGATGTTTACTAACACTTCAGCAAACTGGTACTAACACTTATTTCTGATTTCTGTCTTGCTTCTGTTTCTATTGAATCAGATTGCAGTTCCAAGTGACCCTGGCTGAATGTTCAATCATTTTCCTGCTAACCAGTCGGCATTAATATGTGATGATCGTACAGCAGGGCTGTTACTTTCTGATATACTGTCATGCTCAGTAACATTGATGAATACTTAGTTGCTCTTTGATCTCTTTAAAAAGAATTGACATATTTTGATAAGAGCAATATTTTTCACTGCAGGCAAACCCTCTCATCTGCTGCCTGGCCGTAAGTTGTAATGAAACAGATGATAACACATTGTCATATTTTTTAATTTCGAAAAAGCATTTCACTGATAAAATTGTAAAAAGTTCACACTTAATCTTTAAACATTTCAGGGAAAGTTCTGTGTTTGGTATGCATAAAGAGTGAAAGCAGTAAAATATATGTAATTAGAGTTAGAAAAGCGAGAAGTGGCACAGCTTTCCTTAAGTTAAAATGAAGCTGAATGAAGGAAACAGAAGGTTTCTACTGTGTCTTAGATAAGTAGATCCTAAACCTTTCCTTTCCGTAAGTCTCCAATCATGTGGAAATGTAAGTACATGCCATTATTGTTTTTAAACATACGTGGACATATCAAGATTTGATATTCATTTAAATATTATCTTAAGGTAAAGGTGACAGAAATAAAAAATGCTTACTAAAAATGATCAGATATGCCTTTTTCCATCTGTGGAAAAAGTAGGCACAGAGTTTACTCTAATTGCTGCATGGTATTTCTTTCTTTACCAGAAACAACCTCAAGTCCTGTAACTGTCTACTACTCTCTCATATCAACTGGGAGAACTGTCCCCACTCCTCCATGCAGAAATCATTCATCATTGTGATGCGTGACAGGTATCTTGTGTGCCGAGCCCTAGGTTCTAGGTTTTGACTTGGCCATTGCAGAACCCTCCATTTCTTTCTTTTTTGCCATTCCTTGGTGGATTTCCAGGAATGTTTTTTGATCTTGTTGTAATGTCCACATTTGGTTGAGCTTCAATATCTTGATGGTCTTGCATCATCTTCCAGCAATCCTTTGGCACAATAAGAATTCATAATGGATTAAATGATGGTACGTTGTCCCGTCCCTAATGCAATAAAGCAGCACCAAACCAAAACATTTTCAACCCTGTGCATCACAGATTTATCATGTTCTTCTGGTTAAATGCCCGGCCTGGGTTGTCACTAAACATGTCTTCTGGTACTGTGGCCATATAACTTAATCCTTGCCTCATCTGCCCATTGTTTCAGAAGTCCCGATCTTTACCTAGGTATTAATAGGCAAACTTTAATCTTGCCCTGATTTTCTTTCTGGACAGCAAAGATTTCCTTATTGCACACCTCCCATGTAAATCTAATTTCAGCAGCCACGTTTTAATGGTAGACTTATGCACTTTTTCATCAACAGTGGCAAGGTCTACCTCTAGGTCCCATGATGAAATTCTGGGGTTCTCAGAGACTTCTTTCCATATTTTGCACTCTGCTCTTGGGCTGAATTTGCTGTACAAGTTGGCAATTGTTTGAAATATTCTCTATTTGTAGATGATCTTCGGGCAGTGGCATAGTTGAGCTGCAATTGTTTGCAGATCTTTTCAAATGCCTTCCCAGACTTTTAGGTGTTTCTGAAGATCTGAGAGAGCATGGTAATTATGTATGCATCAACAATAAAGAGCAAACCTAACTAAATGTATGAGGTTTAAATAAGACAGTGTCAAGAAATAAATCAACAGAAACAAATATAAAGATTTGGGGTAGCCTCCCTGTATAATGTTTGGAGTATTGAATCAAAAAATAACAGCTAATGGTCTTTTCGTAAAAATTATAGTCAACAATTCAATACAGATAGTGTGGAGCTTTTATATTAAAATGGCAGGAAGGGGAATTTGAGGAAGTGGAAATTATGTCATCTATTGGAGGAAACGGAAGTGATGTCAGTAGTTGGAGGCGGAAGTGATGACATCTGAGGGGAGACGGAAGTGACGTCATCAATTGTCTGCTTGGGATGGAAGTGGAAAAGAAAGGTTATTCTTCTGTTGGTCTGTCAAAAGAGGGACAAAGGCATTAGTGCTTATTTCCAAACCCTATATCTTGTACTTTCATTCCCATTTGGACCTTTGGCTGCCTCCCAAGTGCATATGTATGACAATAGATTCCTTCAAAATCCTCTCTAATCCTGATTGTAATTTTAGGTATTTGAGGTCATGATAAATGTAAGGTTGTACTTTTTCCACATGCAAAATTTGCATTTATGTTTATTTATGTTATATAATGCACTGCAACATGTAAATATCACTTGGTGTTTATTGTATTATATTATCTTTTTCTATAGATACTGTTTAAAATAAAATAAAATCTGGATATGTTCACATATATTTTAAAAAAGAAAAACCTTCCATATGGTGTACTTACTTATTCATGTTTGTCCAGCAATGAGAAAAGTCAAGCAAAATGTCATGTTTTATTGACTAACTGAACAGATTACAATATGCAAACGTTTGAGGCAACTCAGGCCCTTTTTCAGGAAACTTGTAATACAGAAACTGGTGTTCCCTGTGCTTATATAGACACTAGGACAGAGACAGCATTGGAAAACTTTTATGTGGGTCATCTTCATTGTAAAAAATTAATGACATCTCCAGTCTAAGATTCATTTAGAAGGAGAGGAGAACAATGCATACTCAAGATCTTTTGATCAGATAACTGTCCAACAAAGTCTTTTGGAGATTTTGATGAGTTTTCCATACAATGTGGAGCTGTAGTCAGGTTGTCTGGGTCAGACAAAGAGATGTAATCCTCATATCTGGTCATAAAATGCTTGTCTCTATGTAAATCATGTTGTAATGTATTCAATGTTAACATCAGTTTAACTTCCCATTCCTTTCTTTCTTGCTGTGTCTTGAAGTTGCCCATACACATTTTGACTTTAAAGTCCTTCTCATAGTCTCCATTGCTGCTGAAGTGAACTCCTACAGGAACATCATTATCACCATGCTTAATGTGGAACCCTTTGTAAATTCATTCTTTGTTGGAGTGTTTGTCCAGAGTTCAGTGTTGGGACATTTTATACAAAGAATTAGGTAGACCATTCTGCAGGAAAATGATCCCTCTATGTGATGTTCTTGTCAACAGTGTGGTATAACTACACAATCTGTATATCTCTCTATATAAAATCCAACGTCTGTCTGGCTGTCCACTTTTCACAAGAGAACTACTTAACAGATTAAGATTGGGGGTTTTTCAATAATTATAACGTTCCGGTTGATTTTGCGACTTCTCTCATTGTGCTATGTATCATAGTTTGCTTGCAGTACCAATTTATTTGCGCAAATCCGAGAGACACACAGCGGGCTGAGGGGAAGGGGGCAGGGCACTCCTCACTCAAGCGCCAGCTTCGGGGCATAACCTAACCGCCGCTTAACTATTTACCGGATTTAGATTGGATTTTTTTCTATAATTTGCTTGAACATTCCGGTTGATTTTGCAACTTCTCTCATCGCGCTAAGAATCATAGTTTGCTTGCAGGAGTGATATAATCGTGCTAATCCGAGACAGAGACTGCAGGCTGAGGGGAGGGGAAAGTGTGACGTCAGGAGTGGGGAGCTGGGCAGGGCCCTCCTCGCTGTCCTTTTTAACTAATATGCGGGTGGAGCTGCGGGGCACGGCTAGTTATAAATGTAAGCACACGTTTTACAACTTTTCTTTAGGCAGGGAGATGTACCATTATCTGTTGGTTCACTCAGGGAGCTTCGGACTATTAGTTGCTACAGGTTTAGTAGTTGTCTGTATGCCAGGAGGGGAGGTTCTGGAATACATCTCTCAGTGTGTCATTATTATTTAGTATTGGCTGAAGTTCTTTTATAATTTTTCAAAGTGCTTCAAGATGTGGGTTATAGGTGACAACAAGGGGGATGCGGTTCTTGTTGTCTTTGTTTTTATATTCCAGAAGGTTGTCTCTGGATATGGCGGTAGCTCTTCTTATTTGAGTGTCTGTTGTTTTGGGAGTATATCCTTGTGTAATGAAATCTTGTCTAAGCTCCTGTAGTTGTTTATCTCCGCCTGTCAGGTCTGAGCAAATACAATTGTAACGTATTGCTTGGCTGAAAATGATGCCTTACATGCTTGGGGTAGAAGCTATCAGTTCTCAGGTATGTCCATCTGTCTGTTAGTTTGTGAAAAACAGAGGTCACAAGGGTGTTATCTTTCAGGTGAACAGTGGTGTCAAGGAAGTTGACTTCTGTTTTTGAGTGATTAAGCTTCAGTTTTATGTTGGAGTGGAAAGAATAATATTCATTATGAAAATGGAGGAGGTCCTTCTCACTGTGCCAGTATGAGCATTTCAACATTAGTTATAATCGAAGACAGTAATAAACAAGTATCAGAAAAGTGCTGTCACTCAAAACACGCTTTTTGCTTGTAAACAGACAATTGAGAAAGCATCTAAAGGAGCCTGACAATACTAATGGTAAAATGTTTCTGATATTTATTTCTATATATATTTCTATTTTCTGCACAGTTCACTGTATCTTGTTACAGTATCATTATTAAGTAAAAAAAACAAGGATTCACAGCTGTATAGTGATGAGAAACAGAAGCACTTGACACCGGATAAGAGGAAAATGTTGGTCTCATGAATCATCATGTAATTCCTAATGATATATGCTGATGGTTGGACTAGAATATATCAAATTGTCTCATCGGTCCAAGCTTCAACAATGCAGGTTGGTGAGGTTTGTTTTTATTGGGTCACTTGATCTACCCAGCACACACTTGAAAGCTACAAGATATATGACAATTGGTGTTATTTAGGTGTCTTTGTTTCTCTATCTTTAATATAATGTATTTCCTATCTATGTGTTCATACTTATATTATTAATTTCTGGCATATTTTCTGACAATCCTATGATACTTGATCTTTGATGATTGTTAACCCAGCACATGTGTAAGGTTTTTAAGTTTGTGATCACTTGGATAAGAATTGTCATTATTTTGGCAACATAAACAATATTCCCTAATATTCACTCTAGTTAAATTAACCTGTTATATTACAAGAAGATAAAAACACCAATGACGTAAAAACAAAGCAAATACAATATGAAGCAGATGTGTTAACAGGCTGAAATGTGACAGATGCTAGACATCAGAATCCTTCACTCCAGATTAATAGTAAACAAGACAATATAAATTATAACAGTTTAGACTTTGTAGAAATATTTTTGGAAATAATGAAATAGATAAAAGGACATAAAATACCCTTCCAGTATACCTTAATAAAGGCCATGTGATTTTTCATTTTTGCATATAAATAAAGCACAAGGAAGAAATACAGCCTTCAGCAAATGATTTGTCTTTAGTGAAGCTCGCAGGATGGAATCTGACAGATCTCATCTCAATAAGGGAGTGTTTTTCTTCCCCTTCATTAGCAAAGAGACACTGATTGTGCCAGTAATGAGATGAGTTTTGAAATGCGGCTAAGCAATCCCAAACAATTTGCATTTTGTAACCTATTTCATTTGCAAATGAACACCTCCTTGCACTGACAGAGCAGAGAGCTGCAAAAAGCATAATAAACAGTATTTAATGGGTTTTAATTCTTATACTCCATTAAAGCCAATTTTAGTCATGTGTATAAATAAATATTAATATCCTGAAAGAGCAGGTTCAACTCTGATAATATCTCCAAACAGGGACAGTGTGCTTTGTGAACTGAAATATGCCATACTTAGTTATGACTGCCGTAGATAAAAATGAGAGACGGCTACCATCATGCTGTGAGAGTATCTCCTGTCAGGTCTGTACTCTGTATCCCTGCAGGCGTTTACAGCATTTTTACCTCAGCAAACCCTGGCTGTCTGCCAACTTGTGGTACCAGTACGTTACTATTTCTGTTCTTCCCACTATGGTAGAGAGGACCGACTGATGTTATCTTAGTCCAAGAAACCTGATTAATTATGTTGTTTTGCACAGTTTATCTTAGCATGTCTTGGTAAATTCTTTAGACTGACTTTCCTGTGTTCATAGTAAACACTATTGTGCATCCATTTTGAGCGATTAAATCAAACTTCTGACATTTCAAGAAATTCCACTATTTTGTACATATTTATCCCACCAAGGCAGGATCAGAGGGTTTTCGAGCCTAACAAGACAGATATTTGTTCTCAATTAAATATTAAAATATTAATGGATACACAATAAAGTAGGGTAATATAGAGACACCAGTGAACCTAAAGTAATTGTGTAGAGGACTAAAAAACCCAGCAAAGATTCACACCGCCTTTGATGGTGATTCATTTATTTTTTCGGTGAGGATCCCAGGATCCCTGCCTTGGAGACAAAGAAACAACTGGTAATGAAACAGAAATTAAAGACAGTAATAAACGAAATATAACTATACAAACTACAATGATCCCACCCCAGTTCCCCTTACAGCAATATGCAATAAAGACGAATTCAACAATAACAAACAACTAACAAAAAACACACATGATGAAGTCCATGAAAAATGGCAACTGATGTAATGAAATTATGGAGGTAGATAGTCCAGAGATCAGAACGCTGTATGAGAATATAAAGATCAGTCCTACCGGTATTTTCTGATGAGGTGATGAAGTGTGAATGGGATCAGGAGCGCTTTTTTCTTTGCAGGTCGACAACAAATCCTCATACAGTCCTCATGCAACAGGAAGACATCAGACAGTCCATACACCCAAAACAGGAGATGATCCAGGAGAATCCACAGGTAGTAAACGGGAAGGCAACTCAAGACACGAAACAACAAAAGACTTCTCTCCTTCCACAGGATATAACTGGCCTCCTTTTAAATCCCGCACCAGCCTCCTTGTCCACAGCAGCCCCTGCACCCTCAGCGGATGACCAATCAGAGCTACTGCAGGGACTGCTGGAAGTTGAAGTTGTCACGCTTCTGTAGCGCTGCTACAACTGTACCTTCTCTTTAACCATGGCAGGGAATTGGAGACAGTAGAAATGCATCAGATTTTGAGAAGCAACTCAAAAGCATGAGTGATCCTCTTAAAAGCAGGAGATGTCTGCCTAGCATCTGCTTATGTGTAACGGTATCAGTTCCGTTAACAAAATTGTGTTATGAGGCAGCAACACAAAAATGTCAAAGGGTGTAAATAGGCCTCAGAATAGCCCAAAAAACAGGATTTCACTGGTCTCCCTAAAAATAGGCCACATTCTAGGCAGCCTGGCTCCAAACTATAGGGCCAGGCTTCAGAGTCTGTATAGGCTAAAAATGGGGCTCAGGCTAAATAGTTAAAAAATACTTTTAAATGTCCCAATTATACAAAAAGGTTTATCAAGTGAAAGGCTGACTGTAAATCATTGGCTTGAAATGACAAAGAATCTCTATAAGGCAAGAATGTATCTATCTAAACAAAAATGATCAAAAAATGGAAAACCAGGGGAAAAAGGAAAAAAATGATGGTATGCCTAAAGAGACAAACCAAGACAGTTCAAATTAGCAAGCCAAAGGAAAAACCCAATAAACAGAAACAAAAATCCACAATAACCATCCATCCATTGTCCAACCCACTGAATCGGAACACAGGGTCACGGGGGGGTGCTGGAGCCAATCCCAGCCAACACAGGGCACAAGGCAGGAACCAATCCTGGGCAGGGTGCCAACCCACTGCAGGACACACACAAACACACCCACACACCAAGCACACACTAGGGCCAATTTAGAATTGCCAATCCACCTAACCTGCATGTCTTTGGACTGTGGGAGGAAACCAGAGCGCCCGGAGGAAACCCACGCAGACATGGGGAGAACATGCAAACTCCACGCAGGGAGGACCCGGGAAGCGAACCCAGGTCCCCTAACTGCGAGGAAGCAGCACTACCTCTGCACCACCGTGCCGCCCCACAATAACCAAATAATCAAATAAACCAAATAAACATTTCTACCTGAAATATAAAGGAAGAGGGTGGTGCCTCAGCAGTAACATCATTGTGGCCTTGACCTTTGCATTTCTACTCACAGAAAATAAGCATCATAAGTAAATAGCATAAATACCAGACAATAAATAAGCATATTAGCAAAAATGATGTAAAAAGAAAAAAAACACATAATAACAATAATAAAAACATCAGAAATAACAATAAAGAGAAAAACAAACATAACCCAGGAAGTAAATTCTGGCTAAAACATAAAAAATGTGGATGATACCAGGTTGGACAGGTGAGACCTCTAAAATTACCATAAAGCATGGAAGGACTGTTACTGGACAGCCCAGAAAAGGGTCTTCAAAAGCCAGCCACTTCTACAACTGCTACATGCAGGTTATGGCCTAGTTATTGCCTTACAGGTACAAGGGAGAAGAATCCATTAAACTGCAGCTTCAAATTAAAAGGAAGTGTTGAATCTAGTAAATGAAGAATTTACTGTATTTATTAAAAAGAGAGAACAAGGGCAAAAAGAATTTGCTTAAGAGGCAATCCAAAGGAAACAAGTCCTAATATACTATCCAATACCTGAAATCCAGAAAATAGTGCATTAAGTCACAAAAAGTAGTAAATCTAAGGAAAACAACAGTACTTACAAACTCCATCATAAACTCAATGTTCCACTTCTGGGATCTCTTTCTGGCTAACTGAAGGAGGACCCAGTAGCCATGACAGCAGAGTGGACCCTCCCACAAAGTACTTGGAAGGACAACACATTTAAAGTCATAGTATATGACTGACAAACTATAGATCACGCTAACAGAAATATACTATATACTTGAACCATTACTTTTGCTCATAAAAAGAGCAAAAGTAACGGCTGAAACATAACAAGAACAAAATGAAAACAGAAATAAGCACAAGCTTGAGAAAAACCCTGGCTATAATCCGATGGTACTGAGCCTTAAAAACAGTTTGATGTTGTAAAAACAGGAACAAAAATGAAAACCAAAGAAAACATTCATCATGAATCACTGCCAAGCAATTTGGTGCACATCTCTGTCAGCCTGAATGCACCATAAAACAAGAGTGTGAACAACGAAGCATCCATACTTTCTACAGACACTATCATTCAAAAACGAATCAAAAGAAAATGTATTTTAGGAAAATAAAATCTGGCTTGGCTCAATTTTTTTAGTCCTTGTAACGCAAAGATGAGATTTACAGCAAATTCGGTGTATCATTTCTGCTCAAGTCCCTGAATGTTCTCCTGAGAACTTCTAAATGATGAACTTTACAATTTTTGCTGCATACAAAATACATGTACAGTATTCCTGGAACACTGAATACTTTATGATATGAGGAGAAAAACAGTGTTTGTCCTATTCTTAGTGATAGATTCCAACTCTTATAGAGACAGATCCCTTTATAGTGGTCGTTGAGCTACTCCGCAGGTGTACTGCCCGGGCAATTTAACCACCCAAGGAACAGCTTAAATGACAGAGTGACAATTAAAGTTCATGGCTTAGTTGCTTTTTTTGTAGTGGCTTAGGCATTAGATTGTAAACGACTTAACCTGCAGGTGTTCTTGATGTAAAAATATATGAGCAATTATATTTTGCTTTCTAACTGGATGTGGGTAACATTATTGGTTAAACAAATATACGTTTTACGAAGTGTTTTGATTTTAAATTCCAGAATTACCCACACTGAATGCAGTAAGGCAAAACAAGGCTGGCCTAAAACAGATAACTTCATCATATTCAATATTAGTTCTAAACTTGACCACAGGTTAATTATATTAAAGTGGGCTTCACATTGTCTTTGAGACTATATTTGATAAGTACTCACTACAGATTTGGGAAGTGTTGTAGATGGATTGATAACAATGAGCTTTGAAAAAAATTAATAGACACAAGTGATTACTATATAATATAATGTATGTATATATATATATATATATATATATATATATATATATATATATATATATATATATATATATATATATATATATTGTCACACACGGGTGTTTAGGAGACAACTAAAGGGCTTGAATACATGTAATTCCACACCGGACCAGGGGGTGGCAAAATGCACTAATTATCTTTCTCTATCTCTTACAGACCATTCTAGGGAAATCCTGGCCGGCTCTGGGGCAGCCAATGATGTCACTTCCGGTTCCGGTCCTGATGACATCACTTCCTTTTAAAGCCACCATCTTGTCTTTACTTGATCAGTTCTATTTTGGACTCTGTTGTGTGAACATGTCTATGCTATTGCATCAGTTTTGCAGCCGGGAAAAATTATACGAGTGGCTGCCCCAAACCTTCACAATGTCTATTGGTCATTCTTGTTACAACATATATATATATATATATACATTGTCACAAACTTGACTCCGAGACATAGAAAGGTTTGGGGCAGCCACCCGTATAATTTGGTATCCTGGCTGCAAACTCGAAAAAATGATATACATCACTAATGTGTACAAAACCGAGTCCAAAACTGAACTAAGGGAATAGGGAAAAGGTACAGGCTTTTAAAGGGGAAGACAGGAAGTGAGATCATATGGGTTGGGTTCATGAAGGTCTTCAGTCATTGATTCAAGCCCGGACGTGACATCACAGGGGCCGGAGCCAGCAAGGTCTCCTTCCATAGGCTTGGTCCCGGAAGTGACGTCAAGAGAGCCAGGTGGAATATCCCGTGCTTGGTCTACAGGAAAGGGAGAAAAAGAGTCAGTGCACACTGCCACATCCCGGTATGACTCAGAACTGCCCTTACCCAAACCCTTTAGTTGCCTCCCAGGCGCACGTGTGTGACAGTATATATATATTATTAGTTTACTTGAGCTGCTCACTGTTGAACATGCTACATTTAGTTCTTCATGATGCTGATGTGAAAGAGACGGCAGCAGAACTCAGTATTAATGGATGTCCCAGATACGTCCCAGCATTTGCTAATGTTACAAAGGTAATATAAATATGATTCATTCAAAGCTAAAAACTGCTGAAAATCTCAGTTCTCCATTAGCATCAAAGCCTAAAATGAGTACTTTCTTTGTTCAATGATTTTGAATAAATGTGCATCCAGAAAAAAAAACAAAAGTTACTAATTAGTTTTACTCACTCTAAAGCACCGTCCTGTTCTCTTCTTATCACATTCTGAAAAATAGCAAAAAATAAAAAGTCATGCTTTATTCTGTTCATGGCTTAGTTCCATCTGTTAATCTGCAGTGATTTTGTTTTCCTTCAAGAAGTGGTTAACATTGATTATTGATTGAAATTGCAAGCTTAATGACAATTTTTTGTCACATTTGACACATCCCTCTTCTGCCAAAGCGATTGATAATGCTGTGTGATATTTTCCCAGTTTCTAACTGTACTCGTTTCACCAAGGGGACCCCACTGTGCCCTTTTAATCATAGTCGATTCACAAAGAGGGAAACATACTCACACTTTAAATGGTGTCTGTGGGTTATCAAACTGGGTTCCAAGGCCATAAAGGTTGAGAAACACAACTCTAAAATAAATGTTGTAATGCAGCAAGACAATGAAATTGTTATCCCAAAGTGGCTAAGGAAAAATATATTTTCGTTTCATTTGGTTTCTGCAGATTGCCTTCATTTGCATAAATCAGCACACCCTATTCATCTGTGTGATTGCTTTTAGGGGGCAATAGAATGTCCCATTTGCTAAAGTATTAGTAATAACAAAAATAAATAAATAAAAAAAGCATGTCACCTAAATTTCCTTTGTCAACAATATCGCCAAATTTTAATCAAATTCATCAAGGCTTTTTCGAGATTTTGGGGTAATTAGTTTTTCTACTGTGGGGGTATTTTTAACCCTAAATATTGATATAACAAAATGTCTATTCTTAGTGGTCTGACCATTTAAAACACAACTACACTGCACAAGTCGCAGGTTCATATAAAACAGGTTTGTTAACCAAAGTACCTTACAATAAGGTTCTCACCCATTGGGTCTCCATAAATACTCACTTCTCCTCTCTTTCTCTCTTTCTCTTTCTCTCTCTCTCTCTCTCTCTTTCTCTCTCTTCCACCACTCCTCCCAGGCGATTGTTGTCTAGCTCCTCTTCCGACTCTGGCTCACCTGGATGAGGTTGAGTGCCTCTCTTTATCTTAGACCTGGAAGTACTTCTGGTGCTAGGGCACTGGAATCACAAACCCTCACAGCACCCTCTGGCGGCAACACCCAGAAACCAACAAAGCTGCCCCATAGGACTACAGTACCCAGCATGCCTTGTGGGAGTCCATACAAGTAGTGCCAAAGATGCTGCCAACTATTTTGGGAGTGTTATGGTGTGGGTCGGCTTTACGCTACTGAGTCCCACCAGGAGTCTCTGAACCAAACACCGCTGATAGTCATGACTGGGATGAACCTTGCAAATAAGGAAACTCACACATCCAAGCAAGGGGAAGGTGTAAAGGTGTTCAGTGCTTTTATTAAAAATAATCAAACAATGTTCCAAAGTGCAGTGCAACAAAATGTCAAATAAATAAATATTCCAATAAAAAGAAAGGTGCCAATGTGGAGGTTGAAATCAAGCAATTAAATATCCATTTAAACAACATTAAAACACAACAGGAAACTGTCCCCAAAAACATTAGCCCTGGTGCAGTCCTTTAAAATGGATGTCTCTTCGGCGAGTTTGCCAATTTGGGTCATGAGCGATCCTACATCTGTGTGTTAAGTGCAAGGCTGTCTGTTCCCGCATGACACATGGGAACTGCTCTCACCATGCTACAACGCTTATCCAAAGATGCAAGTGCAGCAATTAGATTTATTTATTTATTTTATGTATCTATTTTTATTGATTTTAATTAGAAATAGATAACATTCCATATAGTCAAGACAAATTTAACAAATCAAAGCAACATTTGACCTCCACCGAAGCGAATGAGAGAGTACCCGGCAACCGAAGCTACTGTATAATACGAGGGCAATCCCAAAAGTAAGGTCTCCAAAGCGGAGGGGACGTAGAGAAACTGTTCGTATGGCTGTTGGCCACACTATTGTGATTGGCACTTCCTCCACTCCCAAACAAGCATATGCGGCTTCGCTGGGATGCTCAATCTTGGCTTGGAAGCCCTTGAAAATGGAGCTCCCGTTGAACGCTACTGCCAAGTGCGAAGTTCGCGCAGGAGACCGTCAGTTTCTGACGAGACAGTCGCGAAGGTTAAGGAAAACATGCGTAAAAGATTGGCGGTTGGAGCTTCATCACCCACCCACCCTATAGTCCGGACTTGGCACCCAGTGACTACCACCTGTTCCCTAAGTTGAAAGAACATTTGTCCGGAAGGCAATTCTGCACCGACGAAGAGGTGAAAGATGAGGTTCAACACTTCCTGAAGGACATGGCGGCGAGCTGGTATGACATGGGCATTCTAAAACTAACACAGCGTCTACAAAAATGCATCGACCGAAATGGCGATTATGTAGAAAAATAAATAAGTCTTTAACCTATAAAATGATGTAAACATTATAGAAAATAAACGGTTGTTTGTATTTCTAAAAAAATAGGAGACCTTACTTTTGGGATTGCCCTCATAGGAGCTAAAAAAGAAGGGTATCTTTTTCCCCAAAATGGAAGCTTATTCTAAAATGTTATTGATTAGACCCTGCCATGTATTTAAAAAGTTTTGAACAGATCCTTTCAGTGAGAATTTGATTTTTTCCAATTTCAAGTAGCATAGAACATCGGTTACCCACTGACTTAAGAGTGGTGAGGTGGGATTCTTTCATTTGCGCTAGGTAAGTCTATGTGCGAGTAGTGTAGTAAAGGAAATTACAGATTGTTTGTCCTTCTGCACTTTAAGGCCATCTGGGAGTACACCAAACACAGCTGTTAGTGGGTTAGGAGTGATTGTGACACCAAGGCTATCTGATAGGCATGCAAAGATTTTTGTCCAAAATGTTGTTAATTTGTTAATGTGGCCCAGTGAGGCTGGAGCTTGATTGCAATGCTCATAGGTTGAATCTTGCCCTGGAAATATTTTAGACAATTTTAAACACGACAAATGTGCTCGATAAAAGATTTTAAGTTGAATGACTGAATGCTTTGTACAAATAGAGCTCGGGTGTATTCTGTGCATGGCTACCCTCCACTCTTTTTCTGAAATATTGAGTGACAGATTCTTTCCCCAATGTACTCTGGGATCTTTTCAAGGAAGAGACTTTAAATTTTTTAAATTGTTGATATGCTATCAGAGCCTTCAAGACTGATCAATAATTCTTCAGGAATAAAACAAGATGGAAGGTGAGGAAAAGTGGGCAGGTTATGTTGAGCAAAGTTTCTAGCTGGAAAGTAGTGGAGGAATTGTGTTGATGAGAAGTTGTATTTCAAGAGTAATTGTTTGTAGGGTGCAAAGACATTATCTATGTACATGTCTCTAAGTGTTTTAATTCCAGACATTTTCCAGACATTGAATAGTGTATATGTTTGAGAGGATGGAAAAAGGTGGTTGTTATGTAGAGTTGCAACAGATAAAAGTTTTTCAGTCCTAAAGTGCTTCTAACATTGGTATGTTCTGATAGAATGAAGGGTAATTGGATTTTTAATGTAATGACAGCAATTTGTATTAACTAACGGCACAGAGCAGGGAATATAAAGAAGAACTGCAAAATTTTATTTCAAATGCAGGCCAGGCTTGTGGATATTCATCAGTTTATTTCAATGTTCAGGTCTTAATAGCTTGTATATTTGCAGCCCAGTAATAAAATTGAAAGTTAGGTAGTGCCATGTTCCCTTCTGCTTTAGGTTGTTGTATAGTCACCCTTTGGATGTGTGGGTGTTTTGAATTTCAAATAAATGAAGTTATGATTGAGTGTAATATTTTTAAAAAAATGATTTGATAATGTACATGGGGATGCTTTGAAATAAGAAGAACAGCTTGGAATGGCATAGTCATCTTAACAATGTTGATTCTCCCTGCTAAAGTAATGTGGAGGGTAGACCATCTATTCATGTCTTGTTTAATTTTTTCCATGCAGACAGCAAAATTTTGTTGAAAAAGTGCTTTATATTTACTTGTAATATTTACCCCTAGAAACTGGAAATAATGTTTCAATTTTGCATGTTATATACTGTAGCAGTAGAGGTCTTTGTCCACCTCTTGAACCCTCAGGTACCACTCTAGACACCAGGTAAAAGTCCAAGACTCTTTATTATAATAATAACGTGCACAAAGCACTCTTCACACCACACTACTCATATACTATAACAATAAACTCTCCTCAAAACCAATCCTCCTCGCCCAGACACTTGCCACCCTACCTCCCAGCTCAGCTCAATGTCTGGGCTTTCCCCGGAGTCCTTTATACCCCCTGACCCGGAAGTGGTTCCTGTTCAAACCCCACAAGTCTTTATTCCTTCTGGGTCAGGGTAATCAGTCCTTTTCTTCACCCCGAGAGCACATCGTTCCTTCCTGTCACGTGACCATGACGTACTCCCGGGTTATAGGGCACATAAGAGCTCACGAGCCCCCCTACAGCGACTCCCGGCAGCCCCCAAGGTATCCAGCAGGGCTGTGTATAAACACTACATAGTCCATGAGGCCCTGCTGGAACTCAGGGCACGATCATGCTGTCGGGAGAGCTCCTCCTGGCGGCCTGGGGGTGAGGGCCGGAATGGGAAACCGGCAATCCACCACAATAGATAGATAGATAGATAGATAGATAGATAGATAGATAGATAGATAGATAGATAGATAGATAGATAGATAGATAGATAGATAGATAGATAGATAGATAGATAGATAGATAGATAGATAGATAGATAGATAGATAGATTTATAGATAGATAGATTATTTTCATGATACAGTTTCCTTTTACTTTTCTTAACAGGAGTACATTTTAATCAGATATCATATGGCAGATCCTAAGCTGCATGCAGAATAAGTGACAATATAAAATATGAGAAGCTTTCTGATTGGTTTCTTTTAGTTAAAAAGTACTGTGTGGAACAAGACTGATGCAATTTTTAAATTTCAATATACTAACAGAAGAAACTAAGTAAAAGAAAAAGACTCAGGGAGTAAAGATTTTTAGAGGAACAATTTATGATGATGCACTGATTTAAGAATGAAGACTCTAGTAGCTAATTTTGAACTTTGGAACCAGTGACAAAAAGAAAAAAATTGATAAATGGCTAAGGATCTTAAAGTGGTGACAAGTAATTTGAGAAGTGTAACCAATTGTATCTCAAATGTTGTCATCTTGAATAAAGGTGTTAGCCAAGTAATAATAATATCTTTAACCATTTTAATCATTGCAATTGATCCTTCAAGGAACTCAGATTCATGTCAGCAAAGTAAAAAGAGATAAGGTCAATAAATGAAAACTAGTAAAATGCTCTATTTTTTCAGGATTACAAGTCTGAGGAATTGAAGAAAATGCATACATTGAATTGTCAATGGTCTATACACTGAGCTTTATCCCAGTGGGAAAAGACAACATTTCACACACCAAGGACATTGCAAAATGGTCTCATCTCAAAGCCGTGCATCTACCCTATATACAGTACTAGTAGAAGAATAAGTTGGATTTTTAATAAGTTAGAATGCCTCTAAGCCATGGAACCATAGTGAATTATAGTCATGCCTGAAATTATCGGCACCCCTGGAATTTTCCTAGAAAATGCACCATTTCTCCCAGAAAATTGTTGCAATTACAAATGTTTTGGTATACACATGTTTATTTCCTTTATGTGCATTGGAACAACACAAAAAAACAGAGAAAAAAAGCCAAATCTGACATCATGTCACACAGAACTCCAAAAATGGGCCGGACAAAATTATTGGCACCTTTTCAAAATTGTGGGTGAATCGTTTTATTTCAAGCATATGATGCTCATTTGAACTCACCTGTGGCAAGAAACAGGTGCTGGCAATATAGCAATCACACCTGAAGCCAGTTAAAATGGAGAAAAGTTGACTCAACCTTTCTGTTGTGTGTCTGAGTGTGCCACACTAAGCATGGAGAACAGAAAGAAGAGCAGAGAATTGTCTGAGGACTTGAGAACAAAAATTGTGGAAAAATATCAACAATCTCAAGGCTACAAGTCCATCTCCAGAGATCTTCATGTTCCTTGTCCACTGTGCGCAACATAATCAAGAAGTTCACAACACATAGCACTGTAGCTAATCTCCCTGGATGTGGACAGAAGTGAAAAATTGATAAAAGACTGCAATGAAGGATAGTCCAAATGGTGGATAAACAACCCCAATCAACTTCAAAACATATTCAAGCTGTTCTGCAGACTCAAGGTGCAACAGTGTCAGCTCGAACTATCTGTCGACATCTGAACGAAATGAAACACTATGGCAGGAGAGCCAGGAGGACCCCACTGCTGAAACAGAAACATAAAAAAGCCACACTGGAGTTTGCAAAAATGTACTTGAGGAAGCCAAAATCCTTCTGGGTGAACGTCTTGTGGACAGATGAGACCAAGGTAGAGCTTTTTGGTAAAGCTCATCATTCTACTGTTTATAGAAAACGGAATGAGGCCTACGAAGAAAAGAACACAGTACCTACAGTCAAACATGGTGGAGGTTCTAAGATGTTTTGGGGATGTTTTGCTGCCTCTGGCACTGGATGCCTTGACTGTGTGCAAGGCATCATGAAATCTGAAGACTACCGAAAGATATTGGGGCGCAATGTAGGGCCCAGTGTCAGAAAGCTGGGCCTGCGTCAGAGGTCATGGGTGTTCCAGCAGGACAATGACCCCAAACATACCTCTAAAAGCACCCAGAAATGATTGAAGACAAAGCGCTGGAGAGTTCTGAAGTGACCAGCAATGAGTCTGAATCTAAATCCGATTGAACACTTAAGGAGAGATCTCAAAATTGCTGTTGGGCGAAGGTGCCCTTCAAATCTGAGAGACCTTGAGCAGTTTGCAAAAGAAGAGTGGTCGGAAATTCCAGTTGAGAGGTGTAACAAGCTTGTTTATGGTTATAGGAAGCGCTTGATTTCAGTTATTTTTTCCAAAGGGTGTGTAACCAAATATTAAGTTGAGGGTGCCAATAATTTTGACCAAGCCGGTTTTTGAGTTTTGTGTGAAATTATGTCAGATTTGGCTTTTTTCTCTGTTTTTTTGTGTTGTTCCAATGCACATAAAGGAAATAAACATGTGTATACCAAAACATTTGTAATTGCAACAACTTTCTGGGAGAAATGGTCCATTTTCTGGGAAAATTCCAGGGGTGCCGATAATTTCGGCCATGACTATATACAGAGTAGAGTTGAAGGTCTTTAGTTGTGAAGATGGCTCTTGGATGGATAGTCAATGGTCTCCTGAAGAGGACAGATAATGGAAAGTGCAAACATATACAGTCTTTTCTGTATCAGCAATGGAAACAGAAGAAATGTCACATCAACAGTACAATACAGATTTTCCAGAGCACAGGTGTGTGAAGAAAGAAATGTCACATACGGGCATTAAATTCATGCCCACAGTTTCAGAGTCTGCCAGACTAGTAGGTGGCCATTACTGCATAACTTTGCCTTTGAATGATGGGACACTTAAAATGCCAAACAATCACTGTATTGCAAAACAGGGTGTTATTGACCTCAAAATGAAACTGTATAAAAATTCAGATTTCAATAAAGACTATAAAGCTTTAATGAAGGACATAACAGAGAAGGTAATGCTGTCAAAGTCCCCAAACAAAACCTGAATCACAATGATGACGGGGTGTGGTATAACTTAATTTTCATTCCCTTCCATTTATTTAGTGTTCTGTTTCTATTTTGTACATTGATTTTTCCATTTTGATATACACTTCAGCATGAAAATGAATAATAAAAGTAAATGATGTTATTCTTCTTTACAGATGAAAATATACTTTTGTGACAGATAAAAGTTTTTGTAGCACAAGATTATATTATACATTGTGAGAAACAAGCACTGCCATTGCATTTTGGTTAATTTTGGTTAATACTGGTGGTAGATGACATGTACAGGTCTTGTTTCTTATATAACTCAATAGATACAGTATATTTAAAAAATAGTTAAATCTATAAAATGAAGTATATATTTTAAAACAGGGTTGCTGCAATAACTGATAGATAGGAGGCAGCGGAATAAATGGAGGCTTCGTCCCTCCCAGTTGTTGAAGTTAAGTTTATTATAACAAGGCATCAGCCTGAGTAAACAGTCTGTTTGTGAGTAAGTAACAGGAAAGTTACTCATGTAATCCTTACATTCTAATATCATTTGCCAGACTGGTTATAAAGAGAAACATCTTAAAGTGTTAAGGAGTATCTGAAAAAGACTGCTGATGAGTAGAGACTTAATAGTGTGGCAAACCTTTTCATACATCCTCTCGTCATTAAGAAACTAAATGAAGAATAAAGATAAATGTCATGCTGTTTTATTAGAGTTTTTTTTCTAGTGAATATTTTAGTGGAAGTTGAAGTCAATTCAAGTTCTTTAAGATTGCATTATAATGGAGCCTTTGAAGGTTATTAAGTATAATATAACCATTGACAAATATGGCAATTCATTTTAAGCATAGCATTAAATCACATGTAAATTACGGTGGATTTAGAGGTCACTGATGTGACTGCAGTCAGTTGATTATGTAAATTTCATCAATCAGAACTTAAACTTACAATATGAGATTTCTAATATTTTAATGTGAAGAAGAGTCCATCTATCTTTTTTCCTTCACTCTATTAACAGACACTGTCTATTTTTTTCATTGAAATGTTAATCTGCTCACTTACAGAGTATTTCTCTGCAGAGTGAGAGAATCATTTGGATATGTTGTGAAGTAATTTTTTTTTTATTTTAGTGTGGCAAGGAAGAATTTTCAGATAAAGTAGTTCTTGAACCCTGATAAGAATCAAGTATTTGATTTTAGATTTTATTGTCATTTTTATTAATTGAATCCTAACCTGAATAGCTGAAAGTTTTATAGCAAAATTACTGGTTAACAAACTACTGCATTAGAATACTAAAATGCTAGACTGCAATGCAAGACTTAAAGATTCTAGACAGAGTAACTCGGTGAATGCTTATTATCTTATATAGTGCTGTGAAGTACATCCCCTTTTTGTTTTTTGGTATTATTCCATATGTTTCACAAAAATGTTAGCAGATGTTCTTCCAATTCATAGCATTAAATTCAATGAATCTTGAGTGAACAAACAAAACAAAACTGTATTACTTATTTTCAGTAATTTCCTTTCTGAAGAAAATTTCAGAATGCTACATCCAAAGCCCTGTGTGCCAAAATAATTATTCCCTTTAATTCAGCGATTGTTGACAACACCTTTCCAAGTTATGACTGTTACCATACACATTCTAAAGTTATTCATCAGCTTTTGATTTCATTATGGTGGAGTTCGGCACACCATTCAGACTATGCCTCTACATCTGACTGCTTTAAGGGCTGGAGCTTCACTACCATATTCAAAACCGCCCAATTTCTTCTTCTTCTTCATTCCTTCCATCGTAAACGTCCTTTTTTGTTTTATGGAATTGTCTCACTTCATGATTAAACGGTGCCTTAGCTTCAGCTCACTAAGAGATGGCCTGATATTCTCCTCAAGTATCCACTAATACAGAGAAAAACTCAAGGTTTCTTCATTGATGGAAAGGTGTCCATGTCCTGAAGTAGCATTGCATCATTACCATAATTCCGCTACCCAGTAGTATTTTTGGCCTGAAAATTCAGTCATTCCAAATATAGTAAGGGATAATAATTTTTAAAGATTTATTTACCATTAGTAGTATTGTAAAATCAATTATAAAGTCTATAAGTAACCAATGTAACAACGTTAAAACTAATGAGATGTGCTGAGATTTTCTTTTTCCGTTTAAGATTATCCTGCACTCTGAAATAATTGCAACTATCTTGCATTGTTATGAGTGGTCTAGCTTTTGCAATATTCCTTATATGAAAAAATATGCTTTCTTAGTAAAATGGTTAATGTGTGATTTAATGTTTAGGCCACAATCCGTGATTACATCTTAATTCTTTACTTCCACCTTAAAGTTGAATGGTAAGGGATTTTATTACCATTGCCATTTTATTTTTAATACCCTCATTATTTTGATTTTTGCCTACCACTAACATTTTTATATTTTTCTTATTTAGCTTGAGAAAGTTACTACTCATCCTTTCAGAAATACAACTAAAACATTGGATTAGAGAGGCCAGAGGATCAGAGTCATCAGGTACTATAGAAAAGTAAAACTGCGTGTCATCTGCATAGCTGTAGTAGTTCACCTCTTCCTGAGAGTCAACAAAAAAACATCCTTATCTTCTACATGGGGCTGCTATTATCTTTTATGACAGTCTTTTAATGCATTCTTGAATCTTCCCAGGCTTGTAGCACATAGTGTGAAGTGTGGTGGCTGCTACAATAATATAATATTTCTGTGAGACAAAGTCAGAATTCAATATCTAAAAATTCTCTAATGTTAAATATATTGTGATTATTTCTGTGACACGAGTCCCAGGCTGGAGCATCCACAGAAAGGTCTGTCCCTGTAGGTCTGCAGACACCCTTTTTTTTAATTAAGTTGTGTGTCAGAATCATTTCTTAAGTGTGTGTTACAAAAATATTATGTCGTCAAACTTTTACTAGTACAGTATATTGTGACGTGTGAGTCACTGTCTTGCACCCCAAAACACAAGGCTGAGTCTCAGTACTTTAGCAAAACCAACTTTATTCAGCTTGAAACAGGAACAGCACAGTTATTTATTGTAGCATGGTCGACCACTCTCCTATACACAGACACAGCGATCAGGCAGGGTCGTGGTCAGGTTAATGGCCAAGTAATACTGTTCCCTGCAATTATAATGTTCCTAGCATCACCCATCGATGGCAGGTGCTCATAGTGTGACCATGATCTTTTCAGATTTGTTTCCGCGGCGAGCTGCCACAGTGGTGGGAGCTTGTGGTTGATCTGGCAACCGACAGGCTATTTTCCACAGACGTGGCGATAGTATTTTGGGATGCTCTTCGGCATGTCATCCTGTTGGGGGGAGCTCAAAAAAGTTTAGTAACCTTACAATATGTATTAAATTATGACTTTGTCTCCTAGAAATAATATAGTATATTTAAGAAGAGAGTACTTTTAAGGTGTTAGCTGGTTAAAACTTACATGCAGTGTAACTCACTTTAAGGAGATTTCCACTACAGTACAAATGTTGAAATAGTAATATGTCTTTTGAATTTTGAAGACATAAAATCTGGAATTAATGATATTAGGCTTTTTTAGCGAAGTGCAGATACATTCATTTATTTAGGCTCAATTATGTCTGCATCCCAATTGTCTCTCGTCTTCACACCTCCAGCCACAGGCCCCTGACTGATGTCATGGGATCCTGTGAAAGCCTGTCTCTATTGGTCTGCAGCCAGACTCATAGGCCAACGTATACGTAGTTATTAACATTTTAAGAATAAGTTGAATTGCTCTGCGATGTTTATTACTTATTTTGCTGTGCTTCTCTGGCCCTTAACTCAGAAATGTCACTGCCACCAATATGTTTGACCTTTTGATCTGAGGTTTTCTCCAGAAATAATATGGCCCATGTCAATCAATATATTCATAGATATCTTTTCTAGGTGTAATTTGACACACTTTAGCCCAGCAGTCACACTCTTGTTAGAGAGTAGTGTTTCCTTAGTTCACAGGTGATCTTTCTGTAGTTCATAAGTAATGGTCTGTTAACAAAGTGTACTGTCTGCACATGACAGCAGTCATTTTTAATAATACAATCATCTAGGTGGACTCTACACATTGCTGGTATTTGAAGTGGCTCCCTATTGTCTATGTAAGGCACTTTGAGTAGTTGGAAAAGTGCTGTATAAATTATTATTATTAGATAGATAGATAGATAGATAGATAGATAGATAGATAGATAGATAGATAGATAGATAGATAGATAGATAGATAGATAGATAGATAGATAGATAGATAGATAGATAGATAGATAGATAGATAGATAGATAGATAGATAGATAGATAGATAGATAGATAGATTAATCCCAAGGGGAAATTCACATACTCCAGCAGCAGCATACTGTTACAAAAAACAATATTAAATTAAAGAGTAATAAAAATGCAGGTAAAAAACAGACAATAACTTATAATAATAATGTTAATGTTTACCCCACGGGTGGAATTGAAGAGTCGCATAATGTGGGGGAGGAACGATCTCCTCAGTCTGTCAGTGGAGCAGGACAGTGACAGCAGTCTGTCGCTGAAGCTGCTCCTCTGTCTGGAGATGATACTGTTTAGTGGATGCAGTGGATTCTCCATGATTGATAGGAGCCTGCTCAGCACCCGTCGCTCTGCCACAGATGTCAAACTGTCCAGCTCCATGCCTACAATAGAGCCTGCCTTCCTCACCAGTTTGTCCAGGCGTGAGGCGTCCTTCTTCTTAATGCTGTCTCCCCAGCACACCATCGCGTAGAAGAGGGCGCTCGCCACAACCATCTGATAGAACATCTGCAGCATCTTATTGCAGATGTTGAAGGACGCCAGTCTTCTAAGGAAGTATAGTTGGCTCTGTCCTCTCTAGCACAGAGCATCAGTATTGGCAGTCCAGTCCAGTTTATCATCCAGCTGTTTATCATCCAGCTGCACTCCCAGGTATTTATAGGTCTGCACCCTCTGCACACAGTCACCTCTGATGATCACGGGGTCCAGGACGGGCCTGGGTATTATTATAACCTGTTAGGAGACCATTGTCTGTTTAGTGGTGAGTGACAAATTTAATGACATCTATTTTGGTGACAGCTGGCCTATATCAGACCTGATTGTTAACCAAATTGTTCAAACAGCTGATCCTAATTATACCATTAAATGCAGTGATTCTTATGTTGGGGGGAGTCAGTTTTTCTATTTCAATCTGTCTTGGGTACATTATACAGTATATACAGTACATCGATCCATGAAAGTATCCTACCATGAAGTCATAACATCAGAATATATTTTCATGATGCTGTCGAATAAAATTATCATGAAGTTGTGAAAAAAATAATAACAAAAAAGCTTTTGTTTCCACACTTTGCTATTTTTAACTTCCATTTACACTTACAGAAAATGCATTGTATTTCTCCCAAGTATAGAATGATACTTGTGTTATGTTTATACAATGAGTGTTCATTGCTGTGGGTGTTCTTTGTACTTATAAAAACTAAAGAAATTAGCAATTTAATTTGTCAGTATATGTGATGATCACATTTTCTTTTTCGTTGCTTATTTGGCAGATGTCTTTACCCAAAGCAACTTGCAAGACTGGAATAGATTACAACTATCTGCATGAATACATTTTTTACATTTAGTACACAATTACAAATGACTTTATCAGGATTGCTCAGAGAGTCAGAAACAAGAACTCTGCATGGAAATTATGGTTTAAAGTCCATTTCCTTAACAGCTAAACTATGTTGTCTGCACAAGGCCAAAAGTTTAAATCCTTGAAGGCGAAAGACTTCCATCAAGGTATCAGTCAAAAATTAATCTTGTCACTTTGGACTCATAACCCAGATTCATCAGACTGGTGACAGCTGATCCTTGGGAAGTCCTTCACCACAGCCAGGCAGTGAATAACAGGACTTATGGTGAGCCAGTTAGAAGGAATGTCATAGCCTTGCAGTTATAAGTACTGTATTTTTTTTTTCTGTTTCACTGTTCATCACCTGAACAAATCTCCAAAATTATGTCATAAAATAACTTTTTGCCACATGAGGACACTAAAAAGACTTTAAAATCTAAGCCCATGAGTTCAGAAAGTCACATTCAGTTCCTTTTCCATTTAAACTCTGGATGAGCTACAGCACATAATGTACTTCTGTGACAAAGAACAGGAGACATCTTGTCATAGCTTACAAAATAGCTCTGCTACTACTTCAGATTTTCTGTTTTGTGTTCTTCTACCATCTTCACATTACAGGATACATGAACGTTCACCTACACACAACTATTTTGCAAATATTGTAATTTTGGATAATAATGCTGCGAAAGATGCCCGGAACACAGACAGATGGACTAAGAATTTCCACAACACCCAGTTTATTATCTTCTGCTCCTTCTTTACAGCACAACACAGCCACAATAAACTCAAAAGGCTCAGTTCTTCTCTACTTCTCTTTTACTTCAATGACGCCTCCACTCCTCTCCCGCAAGCTCTGTCCTCTGCCACCCGACTCCGGCTCCCTGAATGGAGTGAGACGGCCCCTTTTATAATGCACCTGGTTGTGCTCCATGTGCTCCCTGATGACTTTCCTGCAGCACTTCCTGGTGTGGCGGAAGTGCTCCAGTCCATGGCTCTGGAACCATCCAGGCGCCCCTTGGCAGTGGCCACAGGTCCCCACAGGGTTGAGCTTCCCAGCTGTGAAGGTTCCCATGCAATCCTGGAGGGCTGTCATCTTGCATCCAGGGGTAGAAATTGCCCCTCTCCCAGTCCCCTGCTTCTCCAGGTCTCTTGGTGGGGCAAGGTCCCTGGCCGTCTATCACAATGCTGACTAACTTCTGTGCATCACTTTTATCACCTAAAAACATATAGAGTGACACAGTGGTTACTGCTGCTCTCTGACATATTCAGCATCCTGGGTTCATCTCCTACACAATGTTATTGTCTATGTTGGCTTCCGTTACTTTAAGAGGTGATTCCAGATTGGCCATGTTAGAGTGTAGGTGTGTGCGTGTGTGCGTGTGTGTGTGTGTGTGTGTGTGTGTGTGTGTGTGTGTGTGTGTGTGAATGGGCATTGTGATAATCTGGTAACCTGTGTAGAGCTGCATCCTTCTCTGTATCCAATGGCAGGTTGTGATGCTGAATTTGGTTTGAAGAATGCTGTGTAATGTCACTATAGGTTAGGTTTCACATGTAATAGTACTTTGGTTTTTTGAGGAGAAAATCCTATGATTTGATCCCACCTAGAATTAAATTCTATTAAAGAAATAATGAACTTCCAAAACCTTAACAATTAAGAAAATATACACATGGTGTAATATTCAATGTTCAAGTGCATTCAGAGACTTGTGTAGTTGGCTTGAAACTTGCAGCATTTTTAATTTTCTAGTCACTTCATCAGTGTTTGTATTACAGTTTTGTTTATTACATATTTTTGTAACAGTGAGTTATACTGAAAAATAACAGTGCTAACAGAATGTAACTACATGCACTAGTAGTGTACATAAAATGTTTTTTAATACCATTTTACAATATCAGACGGCTAAAGTTGGTTTCAGAGGCAGTAGGTTTCAACTTAAGGGATGTAAATAGCCATGTGCTTTTGCTAGTTATTGGATGTGGCAGGTCTGTTTTTAATTGTAGTTCAAATTTCTTAAACCAAATATTTTTCTAAGAAGTACCCGATAGTGTTTAAAAATATGTGCTGAACTCTGAAGCTAAAATAAATGGTGGCATTCACACATGATAAACAGCAGATCATTGTGGCACTTTGCAGATAAATTATAGTGTCAGGGAAATATTGAATCATTATAATCTTATGATAATGCTGTCATGAGGTTGTTTTAGTTTAATGGTAAAACCAAATGCATATTTAGTCACTGCAGAATAGTATCAACTAGTCATCTTTTATATATTTCTACAGTTGCTTCTGTTTTTTACTTTTATGGACAAGAATATCATGTCACCTACTCACTTAAATTTCAAGAAGTAGAAGAAATTAACTTCTACGTCTAATATTCACGTATGATGCCATACTACTACAGAGAGGAATGGGGGCTGTGGCAGAGGCAGGAGCCAGACTTTTAGCAAATAACAAGACCAATCCCTGCATTTGGATACTGTAAGGGACAGTGATAAAGAAATAAACAGTATTATTACTACCATATCGAATAAAGAAAGAATCTCAGTATTAATGAATTGAACAGATAATTATAGATCAATTATCATACCTTTCTTTTATGGTAATACTTAGTCATCCAGCTCCACCTACAATCTGACCCCACCCCATCCCGTGTCCTGTAGTGCTGTGTGCTTGCTTCAGCACACATGACATCAGGTGTTTCTCTGTGTTGCCATCAGGAGTGTCTGTTGAACAAGAAAATAAAAAAAATATAAAACGTTGTGAGAGATGACAGGCAGCTCAATCCAGCCGTGACATCCCAGGATGGGAAGAATGGAGAAGGGCAGCCTTTCCAGGACACTGCCTCCCCCAGGACGCTAGGTGGCAGCTCCCCTGGACGGTAAATGTACCCCGGATTGCCGCAGGGCATCATGGGACGTGGAATCCATTTTCTCAGCCCTGTTGGATGCCGTGGGTGCCGCCAGGGGGAGCTAATAAAGGACCTGGGGACTCCTACTTTTCTTACAACCCGGAAGTACTTCGGAGTCACAAAGATGGAAGCCCACAGTACTTCCAGGATGCTTAAGGATGATGATGTGGCGTTTGACCCGGAAGAAGAGGAAAGGACTGTTGGAGACCCAGCAAGCTGAGCCGGAGTTGGGAGGTTGGGTGATGAAGCAGCTGGGAGTGCAGGATTGTTATTGTTGAATTATTATTAAATATTGTTATTGGAGATTTGTGGAGTGTGTGGTACTTTGTGCACTTTATTGAAGAAAATATTTAAAAATTCTTCTTAGTGCTTTTATACATGTGTCTTGGACGTCTGTCTGTTGGGTTTCACGGGGCAACAGCTCACCTAGCGTCCACAACGTATACAAGTTACAGTAACAGCTCTTAAAGTAAAATTGAAACAGTAAGCTAATCCATTGCTGAAGTTGTACCGAATAGTTCTCTATTTTAAGGCAAGCGAGTTTGCAAATTTTCAATGGGATGCTTTTCAATGGGAGATTTTGAAATTTCAAAAAGCAAATATGCCAAATTGCAACAAAATCTATCTACGGAGAATGGAGTTGTTTCATGTGTACACATGGATAGACAGACAGATAGGGCTATCTCAATAGATACTTGTCACAATATATGCAAACACATCATAAAAATAAAATAACAAAGGAGTAATAGATAAAAAGGAAATACAAGGTATTTGACCAATAACCGGAGATATTATGCCTACTTGCCACACTGGGTTTGTATATAAAGTAGGTCAGTCCCTGAATTCTTCCCCAACTCCAAAGCATCTTCTAAAGTTTCCCTTCCATCTCTCGCTCTTTGTAATCTACATTTCTCAAAATCTGCCATCACTGCCTTCCAGCCTGTAAGTGTCTGTCATCTCTTGATCCCAGACTCAGTTAACTAGTGGTAGGGATCAGATTTTAAAAGCCCACTCTCACCACATAAAATACTTTATTTTAGACAAACAGGTAGTGAAAAGTCAAGCAAAATGACACCTTTTATTGGCAAACTAAAACGATTACAATATGCAAGCTTTCGAGGCAACTCAGGCCCCTTCTTCAGGCAAGATGTAATCATTGTAATCATGTAATCATTACATCTTGCCTGAAGAAGGGGCCTGAGATGCCGCGTTGTAATCTTTTTAGTTAGCCAATAAAAGGTGTCATTTTGCTTGACTTTTCACTACATTCATAATGGCTAACACGGTACAACACCCTAGTACTACAGACAAACAGGTACAAAGAAATAGACCAGACAATTCTCTGAATACTTGCTCCAAGAGAGAGTAAACCTGCACAATTACATTTCTGCACATTGCCTAGCATCTGATGATGAAACGGCTTTAAAAGCAAAGAATTGGAAGACAGCAAGCATAGCATAATAAATTGGCGTGGCCTTTTGTAATGTGCAAACTGAGCACATCTTAGCACCTAGTCTTGATTAGACTTATTTTCATAGCACTTTCTGTGAGTCAATTAAGCTTATATTTTGATAAGATACATTTAAAAATATATTTAGAGGCAGATTATGGCACTAGTTACATAAACAATTGGACACCTGCTGTGCCATGTGCTTGATGGGCACAGCCAGGGATCAAGCATATGTTTTCTCATGGCTTAATATAACTCTTAAATTTATATAGCGTAGTTCAATATACCTCAAAATTATTAACCACCATTTAATTAGAAAAGGGAAAAAAAAACAGCAAATGACTTCCTATCAATTAAACATATCACTGGGAATGAGCCAAGCAATTATACACAATGAATTATTATACTGTGTACAGTGTACTGTACAGTATATGGTATGAGGAAAATTCAATGAACTTGCTTTATTATGTGAACGTTACATTTGATAGATTTTACCTTTTCAAAGGTTTAAGCTTCCAATTGCTCTTGGTTTACAATGGTGGATTCTGTACTGAGCCTTAAATTTGCCAATAATTGTGATGCACTCATGACCTTCACATGAACTCCCTCAGCTGGAAGGCAGCTGTGAAGTATCTGCCATGCCGCCTCTGTGCAGTCACATTTTCCGGTACTACAGCATTTCTGTGGACACATTTTTTTATTTATTCCATGAAGGTTAATTCTCTTTTATAATAATGCAATATTGATTGCAATATTTTGAAAGCAAATAAGATAATACTTAACTGATATTTGTGCAAACCAGCTTTTAATCTAAATATCAGTTATAATCTAAATATCCAGCATTTTACTCAAAGAGCTACTAGATTGGTAATGAATGATTCTTTGTATGGGGATGAGGCAGGACTATTATTTTGCAGCGTCTAAAAGTGTGACTGAATAATGGCTGTACAAATGACACTTTGTTTGTTCTATATGCTAAAACAGCCTGTTATGTTATAGGCAAAATGTCCCTTGTCTGTTAAATGCCTGAACATTTTAGTAATTAGTTTACAATAAGTAGATTGTATCAAGACTCTGTGGTACTATACATCTAGAGTTACTTTTGTTTTAGGAATGCTATGTAGAAAGTTACTTTGCTATGCATGTTTTTACTGACAAGCAAAATGACTGGCTTCACTATGCCTTGCTATGACAGTCTATGACGCCAGAACCATTACATAGTTTTTGAGCCCCAGGTAAAGCCAAAACCATCTTGGGGACAGGCTGGATTTAGTTCTTTGAGCCCCAGATGAAAAGCAAAGCCACCTTGGGTGAGAGGACCACGTCCCAAGTATATAACCTTAGACCAGGGGTGTTGAGCTCTGGGCCTGGAGGGCTGCACTGGCTACAGGTTTTCATTCTAACCCTTTTCCTAATCAGTGACCAGTTTTCACTGCTAATTATCTTCTTCCCCTTTCATTTTAATAGCCCTGTTTTTAAAGATTCAGTCCCCTGAATTGATTATTTTCTTCATTAATTGACAGCCAAACAGAAATGAGATGGGAAACGAGACAACTGATGACCAGCTAAACTGGTATTTCAAACTCCAACCAATTTCACTCCAACCAGTTTCTTAATGAGAAGCTAATTCTTGCTGTTAATTAAACTCGTTATTTAATTCCATGGCTTGTTGCTGCTCTCATTCCGCCTCAGCAGACATTTCCAAAACTTAGATTTTCTGTTTTTTCTAAGAACACTGTCAAAATGTTTTGGTGACCTGAGAAATCAACCTTACCGAGACCTTCACCTTTCTTTAATTTCAGATATTGTGTGATGGGCAAAGGTGAGCTGGTCATGTGGCATCTTGTTTTGTGTCTTATTATTGGGGGCCCGAGTCAAGTTAATTAAAACTAAGGCAAAAGAAGTTAATTAGCAGCAAAAACTGATCACTAATGAAGAAGAAGGTTAGAATGAAAACCTGCAGCCACTGTGGCCCTCCAGGACTGGAGTTTGACACCCATGCCTTAGACCATGGGTGTCGAACTCCAGTCCTGGATGGCCGCAGTGGCTGCAGGTTTTGATTCTAACCTTCTTCATTAGTGATCAGTTTTTG
Organism: Erpetoichthys calabaricus; assembly: GCF_900747795.2. Lineage (NCBI taxonomy): Eukaryota > Metazoa > Chordata > Cladistia > Polypteriformes > Polypteridae > Erpetoichthys > Erpetoichthys calabaricus. Next base: position 164,150,083 of record NC_041399.2, on the reverse strand, counting down.
CTGCTAATTAACTTTTTTTGCTTTAGTTTTATTTAATTGACTCAGGCCCCATAGTTGTCTCTTTTTCTTTAATTAGCAGCCAAACAATTAGACACAAAACGAGCCGCCACAAGACCAGGGGCCTCATGTATAACGCCGTGCATAGAACTCACACTATAACATGGCGTAAGCACAAAAGCGGGATTGTGCGTACGCACAGAAAAATCCAGATGCAGGAATCTGTGCGCACGCAAAATTTCACGTTCTTCCACTACATAAATCCCGGTCAGCGTGAAAAGTAACGCACGTGCACGCGCCTTCTGTCCCACCCCAACTCCTCCCAGAATTACGCCTCTTTGAATATGCAAATCAATATAAATAGCCTTCTGTGAAAAGACAATGGGAAAAGCACAGGGGAAAATATAAGAATTTCAGCGAATACCAAGTGGAGGCAAAGGAAAAACCTACTATTTGTTGGTTTAAACAGTGGAATAATCAACAAAAGAAAGTTGATCGAGTGACAGAGTGTCGGAGAAACTCGAAAGATCAAATTCACAAAGTCGCACAGTGCCCGAAATAAAAAAGAAATCACATATCAAAGTCGCCGTGAAAAGCAAGTCGTAGCCCACCGTCTTAGTGTCATATGAAAGCTTATTAGGGAACAGACAAAAAAAAATAGGCACACAGTGGGGAAAAAAAAGCACGAAATGTCAACTTTAATCTCGAAATTTCCACTTTAATCACGTAGTTTATTTTGACATTAAAGTAGAACATCATAAACTTCATCTTAAAATCGTTTATTTTACTAGTTTCTCAAGTAGCATGTTAAATGCTTTGTTCTGTATTTGATCTTCTATGTGCTCTATGTGTGTGAAGCACTACGTGCTTCCGTTCTTTCTCCAGAATCCATTACATTTGTGATATTACAGCTCTCTGAATAATTAAAATACTGAGATGTATACGTGATATCATTTTCATGATGATAGGAATGAAAGCATGTTATTAAACATGGGAACAGTGATTGTTCATATCTCATGCAAGAGGCTTGCTGCTCCATGTGCGACCTTCGATGAAATAATTTATCACAGCAGTACTGTCTCTTTCAAACATACTAATCTCCAATTCCTGTCCTTCCTTTTCTTTCTCCAAATACCCAATCGCCACACAATCAGCTCTGTAATAGATGTTAAGCCATCTGTAAGCTTAGAACGCCGATTCTTCAAAACTTTTAAGGAACATTGAAATATCTTCATAGTACATGTTTAATTATTCTATCCGTCTATCCTTCCAGTGTCGCGTCAGCGCAAGAATACAACGCAATGCAGGAACAATCCCTGAACTAGCTAGCGCTGCGGCACCGTGTCTTCACATGTTTAATTATTAACAATACAGATTATTTAAATGAAGTTAAAGTTTTATCTGTATACTATAAGCAACATATTTTGCTGCATTTCATCTTAAAAATGATATTGTCATCATACGCGCTTTATAAAGTGGCGCAGGTTGTGCAATATTATAACTGTAGTGTCAGTTTAAAGTGAGGTCATTGTACTTATAAGTACAAACAGTTCTACAAGGAGCACTTGATGGACTGATTGGGTGCGTTTATAGTTCATGGGATGAAACTGTTTCTGAAACGCGAGGTCTGTACAGGAAAGGCTTTTGACGCTTTTTGCCGTGGTTGAGGTAGTGTGTACTTGAAACTGTATACCGATAATTCTCTTTCCGATCAATTGCTGCTGTGATTCACACTCAGATACAGTGATATAAATACTCCGAGTGGTGCAGTGAGAGTAATATGGAAAAAGATGATCCGCAGTGGCAACCCTTAACGGGAGCAGCTGAAAGAAGAAGAAGATGCAGTGAGAGTAACAACGCTAAAGCAGTTATGGTATTTGGAATACTATGGCTATTACCTGGACCATTATATTCCATCCATCCATTGTCCAACCCGCTGAATCCGAACACAGGGTCACGGGGGTCTGCTGGAGCCAATCCCAGCCAACACAGGGCACAAGGCAGGGAACCAATCCTGGGCAGGGTGCCAACCCACCACAGGAAACACACAAACACACCCACACACCAAGCACACACTAGGGCCAATTTAGAAACGCCAATCCACCTAACCAGCATGTCTTTGGACTGTGGGAGGAAACCGGAGCGCCCGGAGGAAACCCACGCAGACACGGGGAGAACATGCAAACTCCACGCAGGGCGGACCCGGGAAGCGAACCCGGGTCCCCAGATCCCCCAACTGCGAGGCAGCAGCGCTACCCACTGCGCCACCGTGCCGCCGACCATTATATTGCAACAGGTTAATTACAATCAGATGCATTACACTAATAAACAATATGCAGTTAGTTTCAGTGTATTTATAAAGCCGCGTCAGGAATGTGGAGCTAAGAAAGAAAGGGTGATCACACAGGAACAGTAGCACTGCTTTGACGCTGGGTGCCGCCAGTCTGCAAAACCGAGCGGAGAAATTGCGTACGCCAAGGTATGAGTTACGGTGGAAATGTGCGTGACTTTATGCCAAGTTTAAGTTTTATACATCGCGATTTCAGCGTGGAATGGTTCATATGCAACATTTCTGTGCGTACGCACTGTTTATACATGAGGCCCCAGGTCACCTGTGCCCGTCACACACTATCTGAAAATAACAAAAATGTGAAGGTCTTGCTAAGGCTGATCTCTCAGGTCAAAAAAACATTTTGACGAGCAGAAAATCAACAGTTTTGGAAACGTCTGCTATGGCAGAATGAGAGCAGCAACAGGCCGTGGAATTAAATAACAAGTTTAATTAACAGCTACAATCAGCTTCTCATTAGATTTGTTGGAGTGAAATTGGTTGGAGTTTGAAATCTCAGTTTAGCTGCTCCTCTGTTGGCTCGTTTCACGTCTCATTTCTGTTTGGCTGCCATTTCATGAAGAAACAAATCAATTCAGAGGACTGAATCCTTAAAAACAGAGCTATTAAAATGAAGGAGAAAGAGAGTTAGTTAGCAGTGAAAACTGATCACTGATTAGGAAAAGGGTCAGAATGAAAACCTGCAGCCACTATGGCCCTCCAGGCCTGGAGTTTGACACCCCTGTCTTAGACAATGAGCTGATTAGAGAGAAAAAGTGAGGTCAGTCAAACCAAGAGTGCATTAAGTCACTGACTTTATTCAACTTTCAGACAAGAGCCTACTGGAACATTGACACACATATTGGATGTGTTGCCTATCAAGAAGTCCCAGTTTTTATAGCCTAGATCAGTGTTTCTTAAGCTTTTTTTCTTACAACTCAATTTTGCTTTCTTGGTGTCTTTGTGACCCAGAAACAGGACAGTCAGGGGCGGATTTATATGAAAAGAGGCCCTAGGCTATTCCACTTATGAGGCCCTTTCACCTTCCATTTTTAAGTTTGTAAATTACATGAGAGATAATAAAATACATCATTACTGTGATTAACCAATACATTTTTATGTTTGTTTATTAGTCATATGCGTAGAATTTCTCCTTATTTTCGGTTCAGTGTTTTAGTGTTCACTGTTTTTAGAATAGTGTAATTTTAATTTTTCTAACAATTTGAATGTAGGCCCCTCTTGATCTTGAGGCCCTAGGCTGAAGCCTAGTTAGCCTATAGGAAAATCCGGCCCTGAGGACAGTCATGCATTTAGATGCTTTTTAGAGAAATGGCAACAGTCATCCTGTCTCTTTGGATATTCACCGCTGATATTTAAGCAACGTTGATTGCTTAAACTGTTCGTGGTGACCCATTGCAAGACACTCCACAAACCATACACAATCCTTTCCCAGTTAAATACAATTATGAATCATGACTCTGTGCGACCTAAATTCAGACAACCCCTGACTCAGAATGGGTTGCCACCCATTATAAGTAACTATGGTCTAGATTGTTACATTGTATATGATATTGCTTTCGACTATTGCACTAGATTCCTGAATAAGAGTAAAGTTTATTAAGTCTCTTCTGTTGCTTGCATTTTCCTTAGTTCTACCGTTGAGTTCTTTTCACAGCTTGTTCTTCATGGGTGAAAAGGGATGCTTGCAACAGAGAACAATATCATGGTGGTAATGCATTAAGCTTTATTTAGTGTCTATGTTGTATTCTCAGGTACTGATGGGCAATTCATGAACAATTTGTTCTTTTTGAATGTCTCTTCTCAGTTAGTCAACGGACTCAGTTGATCGAGCTGCCCTATGGGACATTCTGAGGGTTCGTGGGATCCCCTCGAGGTTGCTGGATATCATGGCCGGCCTGTACACTGAAGCTATGCGCATGAATTTAATGTCCCCCTGTGACATTTCCTCTTTTTCCTCATAACTGTGTTCTGGAAAGTCTATATTGTATTGCTGGAGTAACATTTGCTCCACCTCTTGTATTGTCACATAATTGACTGAACATCTTTTTAATTTTTCGTTGTCTGACTCCTTTGTAAAGCAATCTACTCCAACATTAGTGATAGGTGGTTTGTTGGGTGCTAGGTGATCTTCTGGCAAATCTGCCATTTTTTTCTCACCTGCTTTCGCATTGTATCTTCTGCATGTAGTGCACTTTGAAATTATTTTTCTGATAGCTGTGTTTGCTTGAGTTATCCAGTATTTTTGGTGTAGTTCTGCTAAAAAGTAGTTACATCCACAGTGTCTTTGTTTTTGATGAAGGTGTCTGATTAGAAGTGAAGCGATATGCGAGCTTTTATGAGAGTGCTGTGCAGAGTGGAGGCAGGACCTCTGTGTTTTTCCCAGTTGATTCAGGGGTTCGTCAGGGGTGTGTTCTTGCTCCTACTGTGTTCAATGCTTGTATGAACTGGGTGTTGAGCAAGGTCGTGGGTTCCAGCAGCTGTAGGGCATCTATTGGTGAAGAAAGATTCACGGATCTTGACTTTGCTGACGATCCTGTGATCTTCGCGGAGTCAATGGAAGCTCTGATCGGGGCACTCGAGAGACTGAGTGAGGAGTCTGAGTGTCTGGGCTTATGAGTGTCCAGGATAAAAACCAAGATCCAGGCCTTTAATGACCTCTTGAGCACAGCCATCAGCAGTGTGTCTGTCTGCGGAGAGTGTTGACCTCGTCGAGAGGTTTACATACCTTGGCAGCGACATTCATGTCTCTGGTGACTCTTCCTATGAAGTCAGTAGACAGATTGGGAGAACATGGGGGGTCATGAGGTCACTGGAAAGGGGTGTGTGGCGCTTCCGATATCTATGCAAAAGGATGAAGGTCCAAGTCTTTAGAGTAATGGTGCTTCCTGTCTTGCTATATGGTTACGATACATGGATGCTATCCAGTGACCAGAGACGAAGACTGGACTCCTTGGGTGCTGTGTCTCTCCGGAAAATCCTTGGGTGCCGTTGGTTTGACTTTGTCTCGAATGAGCGGTTGCTCATGGAGTCCTGAATGAGGCACATTACCTACATTGTGAGAGAGCATTAGTTACGGCACTACGGCCATGTGGCGTGTTTTCCCTGAGGGTGATACGGCTTGTAAGATCCTCATTGTTGGGGACTGAGTGGCTGGACCAGGCCAAGGGGTTGCCCACGTAACACCTGGCTGCGGCAGATAGAGGGTCATTTCTGGAGGGTGGGACTGGACTGCAAATCTGCCTGGGGGGTTACAAACCGGGATCCGGAGTTGTTTTGTTGTGTAGTGGGTGCGGTAACGCACTGTACCAGTGCATGCTCCCCAACTTGACTTGACTTGACTTTTCAGTTTAATCATGGGATTCAATTCATTAGCATGAAGAACATGTGCAAGACCCATCAATCTGCTTCATGATTCTTGTTCACTTCATTTATGATTCTTTCTAGTTAGAACTTTAATGGTGAACCTGAACTCTGTCATTGATTATTCTCTCATTTATCATATACAGTAAGTACAGTACAGTAACAACACCTTTATATTAGAATGCTTTAAATGTTTGTTTGGTACATTTATTTATTGGAATTGTTTTAAACTGAATATATGAACATAATATTAAACAAATTATTTTTCATAAAATTAAACCAGTTCTTTGAAATGTAATGAAATTACAATATAGCCTGTAACATTACTTTTTCTGAGTACTTAATGTGAACTATGAATCTGATTTTGGCTGACAAGTAAGTCTGTGTCAGGATCCATGTTTGTCACTGCCAGTTGTAATAGGTGATGCAGGTGTGCATCTGTGAGTCCGGATCTGGTTGGAGATTTAATGTGTTTTAATCTGCAAAATGTCTGCTCACAGATGTAGGTACTTCTGAAAATGGTTGTCATTTTCAGTGCATGTTTTTTAAGATTAGGGTAAGTCTCAGATAAGAGAGAAGAACGGAAATGAATTAGGCTGCTTGACTTGAATGCGTCATTAAGACTGTCACAGTTTTGCCATTCTACCAGGTCCAGTTGATAAATGGGATTAACAATCTCAGTGTCTGTGGCAAAAGGTTCTGAAACAATCAAATCTCTTTTGCATGTGCAGATAGCTCTCAAAATCGTTTGTGGAACTCGTTTTGCAACATTTCCAAGGCTTCTACACTTTTGTCAACTGGAAATGCAACTGCTGTTTTTTTCAGCTGATCATGTCAGTGTATTGTGAAGATGGCAGAAGTTTTCCTCTGTTACTTGTTTAAGAAGGAGACTCGGCTTTACTTCAAATGCTTTTACACGTGAGTGCATGTCACTGATGAGTTTTACTTTCCTTTGAAGATGTTTATTGAGAGCATTTAGTATCTCTGTTATATCTGTTAAAAAGCAAGGTGCCTTTTCCATTATTGATCACTAAACTCTGGAACTACTTTATTTTTCACCTGTAGAAATGTGTTGATTTCCTAGAACAAGTCGTAAAAATCTTTCAAAACTCGCCCCTGGCTTAGCCAATGCACCTCCATGTGGTACAGAACATCTCCATATGCAGAATTAATCTGTGACAAAAAATCCTGAAATTATCTATGATTGAGAGCATTTGCTCAAATGAAGTTAACGCAGGACACTACAACTTTCATGACAGAGACACACTTAACTGATTTGGAGCACAGTGCTTGCTGGTGGATCACGCAGTGTATTGCAATCGACACGTGTGACTGCATTTGTCCATCTCTCTGTTGATGTATGAAGAAACTCCTTTCACAGAACCCACCATGCTGAAGGCACCATCGGTTGTCACACTGGTTAAATTAGACCAGTTGAATCCCAAATTATCAAGTCTGGCAGACTTTTTCATTGATGTCCTCTCCCATTGTCACGCCATAGATGATCTGCAGTGCAGCAAGCTTTTCTGTGATTTCGATTTACTTATTACTTCCCCGAATGAAAATCAAAAGCTGTGACATATCGTGAACATCATTACTTTCATCAAGTGCCAACAAAAAATAGTATGTCTTTATATTTCCTTTATAAATGAATAAGCAAATTGTCACCCATTTCTTCCAAACTACATGTACTTGTTGATATGGGAAGTCTGCCTTTTCAGGACACATCTCCTTAGCAACAGAAACCATACCATTTTCATTAGCTTGGCTACTTGAAAAATGGCATGAACCTATGAAGTATTTATCTGTTTTTGTTTTATAAATGCCTTCTGCTGAATCGTCAATTCATTTTTAAATTTTGAGATTTTTTTCTGATCTCACATGCCCTGTCAGACAATCATTTTGTTCTTTATATCAAGTGCCAATGCAAGTTGTATTCTTTGAAGACAACTATAGACTCTTGACATATTAGACAAATGGTTTTGTCCTTGCATGGAACAAAAAAATTGTCTGTAGTCCAATGTTGATGGAATATCCAGAACTCAGAATTGATTTTTCTTTTCTTTGACATTGTTTAACGCAGCTTGTTCGGGATTCACATTAATGAGTTAGGGTGAAATAATCACAGGAGGTTATATGTGGTATTTTTTAATGTTTCTATGTGACTCCAGGTTCCCAAATTGAATTTACTTTGATTTACGTAGGCCTATGTTTGAGAATGGAATGCTCCGCAGGCTGAACCACACACATTGCAGTTATTGTTTAAAGGGCTCATAAAGTGACAGTCTTAAAACATTAAGATAAAAGAATATTAAAACTAGGTTAAATTTAGTAAAACAGAGCAATTTCAGTTTACTCCAAATACTGAACAGTATGAAATCTTTTATAAATGAGACCTGAGATATGGCCAGTTTTCAACTAAGGAGAGGATAGCTGAAACTCCAGTCAAAAGAATTCCTGCAAAAAATAATAAAGTAAAACTTCTAACAGCCATGACCAACTGGTCACCCATTCCCTTCTGTACATTGTACAATATCATAAGTACATGCTGGACAGTGTAAAATGAAGATTAAATCCTTTGCCATTGATTCTAATGCTACTAATATGTCTTGTCACACCCTATGAGCAGGAGTAGAAGGTTGGCAATGTGCTGTAGCCGGGACACCAAGAATCACAGCAAAATCCTGAGAAAAGAAGCAAAATAGAAGGAGGATCAGTAACAGTTCATCATTACTGTCAAGATTTGCAATATGAACAGCAAACCAGCATCTCTAATTACAATGAGACTTTAGAAAGGGATTACATTCTGAAACCAATGGGGCATTTTATGTGCTACAATCTGAGCTACTGTATAATAAGTAACCTATATTAAACTAAAATTATTCTTCTGGTTGTTGATAGTTGTTGATGACAATAACCTATAGGCATTCTTTAATTTCAATTAATTATTATAGCTTTTCAACCTTGAGCTGCACAGGTAATTTTATTTTTAAGTGGCAAGTGGCCTCTATACCACCCCTTCAAGACTGGGTGTTTAGCATGAAAACACCTAAAACAGAGGTCTTTTTTTCTGTGTGTCTATTTTTTGGCTGTAATATTTTGTGAGCATTTTAAGAATACATGTATGCATGTTGTACCATGAGTACTTTTCTAGTTTAGTGTTTCATGCTCTGCAACTGGTTGCAAAGTTATACACAATATTCTTGAGAATCTAGTAAGTGAAACACCCAGCTGATCATAGCTCAAACCGATTTCAGTTGTAGCCTTCATTTACATAATCTTAGTGAGTTGGAGGCAGTTAGTGGCACACTCCCATGAAGCCAGTTGCGTACTATAACTTGCCCAGCAACTTATTGACACTAGTCTTCAACTCGCTTCTACAAAATCAAACAGGTTTCGTTTTGTCTTTAGTCTATAAAAAAAAAATCAGTATTAGTGTCTTTACATAGCAAGGGGTCCTAACCCATCCTCTATAAACAGAATCAACAAAAATTATATTAATATACACTAGGGAACTTTGCCCCCTGATCGCTTCGCTCGCCATCCCCCGTGTTTGGTTTTCCGGACACACACTTTTAAGATTTTTTTTTTCTTTGAATTGTTGCTATTTCATTAGTTTCACTTTTATTTCAGAACTTCTGTAAAAACAATATTTGGAATCTTTCGAGTCCCAACGTACTGAATCTTTTTAATGAGGTCAGTGAGACGTGTTTAATGACTTTGTACCATAATTCAGCATAGGTTTCTCTGTTTGGAATTTCAGCACAGACAAAACGATCTTCATCATCAGCAGTTAATAATTTTTTTTGCAAAGTAACCAATAAATGCATGTGAGGTAAAGCACGTTTTTGAAATTCTCGTGACTTAAACTTCAAAGCTTTACAATATTTACATATTTCTGACATATCACCTTTTCGTTATTTCTCTGAGTAATAATTTCTCTTTCTTTGCGCTAATGCGATGTTTACTTTCTCTTTTTTGACACTCGTTTTTTTCTGCTTTCATATTCTGTATCTTGCTCTGCATGTGCTTCACGCCTACATTTTTTTTTAATCTTTTGAATTCCAGTTTTCATTAACTCTAACCTGCTCTGCATGTGTTTGGCCCCCTTGTTTTTTAACCTTTTTATGATGTTTTACTTTGTTTTCTACTCTTTTATTTCTGACCTCGCTTTATCCTGCTTTTTTTAATGACACCTGATCCATGGTGATTATTTTCCCTTCTTCGAGTAATAATTTCTGTTTGTTTGCACTCCTGCGATCTTTACTTTCTTTTTTTATACTTTCTAATTTTCCTACTTTCATATTCTTTAACTTTCTCCATATGTGTATCGTGCCAACTGTTTTTTTTTGAGCCTTTCGAATTCCACTGCTTTCATAATCTCTAACCTGCTCTGCATGTGTATAGCACAAACATCCCGACTGGACGTGCTTTTTTTTCAGTTCCACTTGTTCCGGGCAGATAATTACTTTCCTTATTTTCTGAATTTGCACCTAGATTATTCTTTTTCTTTTTTGTCTCTCCAACACATTTGAGTCTCTTTTCTCCACGCTGCTTTCTTCTTCGATTTGTCATCTACGTTTCATTTATTAAGTATTGTCCTTATACGCTTTATATGCGCTGAGAGCCCTGGATTTGTGTGTGCTCAAAACCTAAACACGACTGAGTGTGTTGCTGGCTGCCCTTGCCCTTATTTATTTGTAAGTAGGGCATGTCTTGCAAGAATCTCATGTTCTACGTCATCACGAGACGGTCCTGGGTGAATCTCTTGGCACAAAGTCTCATGTTTAAGGTCCCCGCAAGATGCTCCGTGGCCAATCTCTCTAGTCTTGCGGGTCTTTTAAGTGATCTAAACGTGAAGATCACGTATTGTAGCCATACTGTTTCTCTACAGCATTTTTTTTTATAATAGATAGAAAGGTTTAAGAAAAAAATTAAAGTCATCAACTAACTATTATAAAAAAGACACAAGATATCAGATAAAGGTTTGGGGTTTTCCAGCCCCATATACTGTAGGAAAAGTGCAAAAAGTCGAATAAACAGTACAACTTTCATAACACCGTTCGCCATCATGGCGGGCGGGGGGAACATTTATGAGGGAGGGACCGGAAATGGTTGAAGCGCTGCTGGGAAGGAACCGAGATGGATGATGGGATTGCTGACGTCATTGGGGTGAGACAGAGGGAAGGCGGAAGTGGCGTGTTGAGAATCCATGTTCAGAAGGTTCATGGCGGTGTTGTGTTTTTCTTTCTGTTGGAGATAAAGAGAGAAAGGTTAGTACTCCGCCATTCCCGTCTGGTATATGCTTTCGCGCAACAGTTTAGGTCGTTCCGCGGCTCCCTAATCGCGTGTGCGTGACACTATATATCCCAATAACTATCCATCTCATACAGATAACAGATTGAAGATTAGTTCATTTTTTTATTGATTTATTAATATTTGTGCTCATTTTATGCATTCTGAAAACAACCAGGACATACTTGTCTGTTACCATTTTCAGCAGGAGTTCAACAAGTGAACTCTAGTGGATTTTGCATTTCAATTTAAGAGAACAGCTCATTTCTGAAGTTAGTTGTTTCTGGAGGACTGTTGTGTCTTCTATATAATGCATTAATAGGGAGCTGATGTAACAGATTATAATAGAATGCCATTGCATAATAATTCCAGTAGAGTGCACAATGAATTAATATTAATTATTGTCTCCATGTAGGGAAATCCCGACTACGCCACCTAGTGAGGCTACGGGCATTAGGACGTCTTCTGCAAGAGTTCTTCTTCACTCTATTATTCCCCTTCGGTTCGAAATCTGGGACCCAAAGACAGGCATGAACAGTAATACTGTAACAGGCCGATCAAACCTTTTATAAGATGATTCATTTAAAACATTAAAATAATTAAAGACCATTAAGTAAAACCTCCCTATTTCTTCTTTTGTTGTTTTAAAACTGTGTAGTCTCCAAAACGGCCAATCACCCATTCAGTCTTTACCCTGATCATCCAGCCACCAGAGATTCCTGAAGACCCACTCTGATGTTTTAGGCAAAGGCGTGCCACTGTGATCTGTGAGGGATATTCATACACATTAGTTTATTTACAACAAGAATTCAACTGGCAGGGTGAATCTGACAGGGACACGAGGTGATTCAAGTGTTACACAATGCTGAAGTGCTGCTGTGTCCTATTTAGTCATGGTCAATATTATGGACAGAGTTGCCAGGGTCATTGTCAGCTAATTCAGGGCTTGTCAGGCAAGCAACCTCTGCAGTATCCTACCCATGTCTGGAAGTTGCATGTTCAAAGAGAAAGCATAAAAACTTGGACAATTGCACGGAACCCCAGAGCTCACCTATACACAGTTGGAAGATATCGCTCCTGGCCACGCCAAGGACAAAATACTTTCTTACCCTCAGTCTGAAACAAGTGCCGATTAAAGGAAACCCCAAATCCATCTGTTTTGGCCAAGAATTCCTCACCTTCGAGAATTATATTCTTGTGAGTGGTAAATTGATATTAAACAGAAGCTACCATAATCTTCCTGTAATGTAGATCACCACCATATTACTAGGGAACAATATAATTCTTTATTTCATATATATCTTTATGTATATTGTTGGTTTAGTAAAGGCTGCAATCCGTAATGAACCTCTTCCTATGGAGCGTGCGCCCCCCTGCTAGATACAGATGTTCCTGTCATCCACTTGAAGACTGTCCTCCTCTCAAGGATAAAACTGCAACATAAAAAGAAGGAAGCATCTAAATAGCTGAATCAGATCCGCCAGTACTCGATCGCACAAGGTGCCAATTTACCACTGCATGTGACTCGGCCCCCAGGATTTGAATAATATTTCACTTTTAGCCCGGCGACTTCTTGCTTCCACAAGGAAAACCATACTAGTTTCAGCTCACGGACCACTTGGTAACAACCCAACAAAAATCAAATTTACTGGCTCCCCTGTAGCTGCTGCCACCTCTTCTACGTCATCCTGCAACTGTTTCTTTTTTTTCTCTTCTCTTCTTTTCCTTTTGTGTCCTTTTATGAACCAAATCCAGCAAACTTCCATCCTCTTCTCTGCCTCAAAGAGTCCCTCTTTTTATTTCTTAACTGCACCTGCTTCAATCCAATTAGATAAAATTTCAAAACACATGAAATATACCCAATTAATTAAATAAACATTTATAAACAAGTGAAACCAATTAACCAAGTACTTAATCAAAGAAAAAAATACAAACACAGAACAAAGTGCAAATCTACCTAACCAAACAATATAATATACTTTAAAAACAAAGAAAGATCCTCCTTGCATTCTAATACTGTGATATTTCACTATATAGAGAAGTAGAGACATTTATTGGGCTGTCACACATGCATGTCGGAGGATCTCCTCAGGGGGCCATTCGACGAATGTGTTAACCCATCTGGGTGAGAGGGGGCAGTGTTGCTAATGTTTTTTTCTCCTTCTCTTCCTGCAGCACCGAGAAACCACCCAGTGAGGGCACCTAGCTCTGCCTTTTCCCATCTATGTATCATAGGAACCCTGGCCACCCAGAAGGAAGCATCTTTGATGGGTAGAGCTGACTGCTGCATGGAGCTTACAACAACAAAGAGTCAGATTTATTTTGTTGCTTAATTAAACACAACCAGGCCATTAATCAATGCCGGAATGGCTTTTATTTCAGTTGGACTTGTATATTAAACAGGACGACTCGGTTGATGTACTAGCTATTCTCTGCTTCTTTGACTTTTCATCCCTATACCCGGCCACAGAGCACACATATTTAAGAATGGTGGCTGTGAGAAATAAGCTATCACAGAAATGTATTGCAAACAGGTTAGAAAGAAAGCCAACTCAATTCTGTTAGACCGTAGCCATCCTCTTTTCTCTAAATTCTAGCTGTTTCCATCAGGTTGCAGATTTAGGTTTCCAAAGGTAAACAGAAACAGTTTTAAGAACTTTTTTGTTCCTAGAGCTATAAGCATTTTAAATTCTGTTATTTGTATGGATGTCGCTAAATTCTAAATTCTGCATTATTATTTTCTGCACCACTGAAAGTAATTGTTTTTCTTTGTATTGATCTTGAGTGTGTATGTATGCAATAACATTGGTTGTCAAATGTTGTGTCTTTGTTTATCTATTGGATCTCTATAATAATGTCTTCTGTTTTTGTACTTTCCTGCTGCAAACATTTTCCCTCTGGGATAGTAATGTCTACCTAAACCTAAACCTAAGCATACACCATAAGGACTTACTCATTCCATAATAGTAATGAAATTATCCTTTATGTTACTACTAATAAAATATATATACACTGAAAAGTCTAGAACTACACTGGAGTCAGCGAAGCTGTAGCCTTGAGACTGTTCCAGGTGTCATGATCTGGTAATTTTTTATTTTTTGAAATCATGTTACACATTGGTCAAGTTTAAGCTAGTGAATTAATTGTCGATGTTTATTTTAATGTTAAAAGTTGGTGAAGTTCTCCTGCAACATCATTTTGTTTTTTTCTATTGGACCCACCCAGAAGTCATATCAAGTGACATTACTAGCTCAACATTGCACTAGGTTGTTAGTCCAAGATTAGAATCAATCTAAACCTTCTTTGTTATTATTGAAAATTCGAGTCCATGAAATGCTACTTTGTTTTCTGACTTCAGTTTAAGTTAAATATTTCAGCTGTGGTTACTTGTTTATTGATGCCTTGGTTACAGTTCTTGGCTTGGCATGGACTTACGCATCTCAATACCATTTTCACAGCTGCATTTAACATGCAATCAATAGACAAAAACACTAGAGGTGAAGCAAGGCCACTGTAACATGGATACCAATGTCATGGAGGATTAGTGGGAGACAAGTGTAATATCCCCAGATCAGTAAGGGGCAGATCATTTTATAAACTACAGGTGCACATGTACACATACAGTAGAAAGTCCCAAAGCTACCTTGCACTCTTGACTCATAACAAATCTTTGTATGCCTCACATACCCCCAATTGATGTAAAAATGAACACATTATATAAAACAACTAAAAGCCCAATATTAATTCCAGGATTTGTTTTATAAGTAGAATGATGGAACTGTCGGCAGGACAGTGAAATTTGAGCTGGAAGAGGGTTTTGGCACAGGCTCAGTCACTGTAACAAGAGAGAGAACTGGGGAGAACAGATTGCATTATTTGCGTGGAAAGGCCTATCATCAGACCCAAGTGGGCTAAGTCCATGTAGAGAGACTCAATAGGGCAGGGGGTCTTATTTGTATTAGTCAATTTCTTTGTAACTATGTGCACTTGCCATAATGACCGTATTTCTCTCTTTTGTCTGTTATGATGTAATAAATGTGGTTATTCAAGGTGTGGAAAAACACATGTCCCCTTGTTGAAAGATTTATATATTAAGTTACGCAATATATCAATTTGCACTTTAATATTCCATAATGCAGTGTATGCTAACGTGTCTTTTATTTTGGGTGATGGATTGGAATTAGCAAGAACCAATCTGGTGGTTATTTTCTGTATATCTATCAAGAACAGTTGTAATTATTAAAATCAGGCTTTTCACACTAGCATGCTATCCTGCTAGGTAATGGAACAATGCCTGAAACTGTGCAGTTTTTATACTAAAGTGGTAAATGTAAGCTGCTATACACATTACAAATGAAACAAAGTACTTAAGGATCACCTTATATCTGTCAGAGTATGAACAATTTCATGAGGCAGAATTTGGGACATTTAAGGTTGATTTCAAAAAACAAGGAATTGCATACACTGGTAGACTCAAGACTGGATATATGTGAATCAGGTAGTCACCCTGATGTGCCCTGATAAGGTGCTTTGACTGAATAATGTGTATGCTTTGCAGACTTAGTTACAAAAACTGCCTAACCATCTATTTTCAGGCCTTGCTGTATTCTTGACTAATTCTGTTTTCAGCAGTTTCCATCTGGTATAAACATCTGGATTTTCAAAATCTTTTGAAAATTAGTTCCAGACATTTATTTACAAACACCAGTCAAACTGCTGCAGCTTAGTAAGGGTGTTAGTGTGCACTGAAGTTTAACAAAGTATCATTTTTTAATAGATGGAAAGAACAAGTCTTTTATGTGTATAAAAAAAGACAGCTTTACATTTTCAGAAATGTTGAATTAGCAAATGATTTGCAGATGGATCTGTTTATCCTACTTCAGCTGCGTAGGGTGCTATGCAGAAAGTTATCAAATTTTCCTGAGGACACATACAAAAATGTTATAGGATTCACTCTTATATTGACACATAAAATACATCACTTTAATGGTATGTTAGTTATTTCTTAAATTCACAGAACACAGAATGTTAATATCACTTTGTTTCCTTGTCTCATTCTGCTTTGTGCATTCTACTGGAGTATAGCCCTTTGCAAGCAGCTCTTCATCATTTTATATCTAAGATCTAATTTGGTTTTATATATTTTATCTATACTTTAGCTCAACAATAAATCTAATCTAATCTAATCTAGCATGACCTTAATAATGCACTAGACTATATTTAATTCAAGTTACCAATTATTTTAATGCAGATGGCATTGTTGGTTAGAAACAATGCTTATAATATTGTGTGGCATGCTGCACCATCTGAAAAATAGGTCAGAGGCACGTTTAGACTCTGCCCAAGGGAAATGGAAAATTAAGAGCCTTCCTTAAACATGGGAGATGTTGTACAATAAGAATTTTTCTACCAGAGCTGCTATTGTCTTTTCGGTGGATTTATACTAAGCCCTGCGACATAATGTACTGAAAAATGCACACATTGATCTGTAAGTCATATAGTGTATAATAATATGGTATTGTTTGAAATAAATCTTTTTTACCCAACTGTCATTTGAAAAATTATTTCCAATTAGTTATTTCTTATGCAGCGCAATTCATAGCATTTATCATCATGACCATTAGATAATCATTTATAATATTCACACATGCTATGACAATCTGCCCCAAAAAAATTTAATTAAAAAATTGGGAGTGGTCTCCCCTAGACTTTCTCGTATACTCAGATATGGGGATGGATATTTGAGGAGATGGATATTTGAGGAGTAAATCGCAATGATGATGATAATGATTATATTTTTATATTATGTACATTAATGAACCATCAACAACAAATCAAATCAAATTAATAATATATTGAGTAATTATTTAAAAGTAATGTTGAATAAATCAGACTACGCAGCTGCATGAATAAAAGGTAAAGTACAACTTCCGGTTAATGGAAATAGCAGAAAAATTGATAGAAATCTACATTTTGTACCTAATACTTGTATGCAAAATTTGGTTGACCTAAGTGAAAGCATACTCAAGATATCATGTTTACATACACACGCACACACAGGCAGACACACAGACATAATTCCAAAAATGGTATTTTTCAGACTCAGGGAGGTCAAAAACATAGAGATTCATCAAAATCTTGAAATGGAATTTTTGGAGGATTCCAATGCTTTCCCTATACTTCGTAAACGAGAAAATCAGAGAGGTCTAAAATGTTGAGATTCATCAAAATCTTGACATCGAATATTTGGATGATTACAATCCTTTCCTTATACTTTGTATACGAGAAAGTAAAAAAGGACACCCAACAATACATGGGCTTCAAAAAGGCAGTAAAGTTATCTGAGATTAGCTTAATTTATGGAGGATTCTGGTAAGAGTAAACTGTGTGGACAATTTCAGAATTTCACAATGTGGGTTCTTCTTCTTTTGGCTGTTCCTATTAGGAGTTGCCACAGCAGATCATCTTTTTCCATATCTTTCTGTCTTCTGCATCTTGCTCGGTTACACCCACCAACTGCATGTCCTCTCTCACCACATCCATAAACCTTCTCATAGGCCTTCCTCTTTTCCTGGCAGCTCCATTCTTAACATCCTTCTCCCAATATACTCAGCATCTCTCTTCTGCACATGTCCAAACCAGCGCAACCTTGCCTCTCTGACTTTGTCTCCCAACCTTCCAACTTGAGCTGACCCTCTAATGTACTCATTTCTAATTCTATCCATCTTAGTCACACCCAGTACAAATCTTAGCATCTTTAACTCTGCTACCTCCAGCTCTGTCTCCTGCTTTCTGGTCAGTGCCACCGTCTCCAACCCATATAATATAGCTGGTCTCACTACCATCCTGTAGACTTTCCCTTTCACTCTTGCTGATATCTGACTGTCACAAATCACCCCTGACACTCTTCTCCACCCATTCCACTCTGCCTGCACTGTCTTTTTCACTTCTCTTCCACAATCCCCATTACTCTGTGCTGTTGATCCCAAGTATTTAAACTCATCCACCTTCGCCAACTCTACTTCCTGCATCCTCACCATTCCACTGACCACCCTCTCATTTACACACATGTATTCTGTCTTATTCCTACTGACCTTCATTCCTCTCCTCTATTCTCCAGAGCATATCTCCACCTCTCCAGGGTCTTCTCAGCCTGCTCCCTACTATCGCTACAGATCACAATGTCATCAGGAAACATCATAGTCCACGGGGACTCCTGCCTAACCTCATCTGTCAACCTGTCCATCACCATTGTAAATAAGAAAGGACTCAGAGTCGATCCAGATGTAATCCCACCTCCACATTGGATGCATCCGTCACTCCTACTGCAGACTTCACCACTGTTACTGTTCCCTCGTACATATCCTGTGCAACACTTATGTACTTCTCTGCTACTCCCAACTTCCTCATACAATACCACAGCTCCTTTCGGGACACCCTGTCATATCACAATGTGGGTTACCATATTAAATTAAATTGTCTTAAGAAACTGTCAAATGACCAACATAAATCCAGATTTAAGAGTATTGTAAGATTGAGAAACAGAACGTTCAGTAAGAGGTGGTGGCAGTGGACAACTCATATGTAACCAAAGTTGCAAATAAATTACTAGGTCAGTAAAGTATGGATCTAAAAGTTTCCTTTGAGTTATATGTAATGGTACTTAAAAGAGATGTACCATATCACAAGGGATTAAATTGCATCAAACATTCATTTAGAAGTATGTTATTGGTGGCAAGGTAATGTTTTAGTAAAAGTTTTTTGAGAAAAAGAGAGAAATAAATTGGGAGGTAAATGTGTCTTCTGCTCTAATGTGGCTAAGTGGGCAATTAATTGTCATTATTCAGACCCAGCAGACACTAGAGAGACAGCCAGAGAGAGAAAGAAACTGGTAGCTTGCGAGATAGCATGGCAGTGTAGAAAGAGGTGTAACGTCAAGAAGTGGTAAGGCCTACAAGCAGAGAAAATAGTATTGTGAGATTAAGATGTAATGTTTTTTGCAAGCATACCAGATGGTATGCGCAAAGAAGGCCTGACTGTGTTTGCAGAGTTAACGAGAAGCCATGGAGTGCAGTCATAAGGAAGAATTGTGACCATCTTGGTCTTTTAAAGGTGAAGGTCATAATCTTCCATTCCACTAAACCCAGCTGCAAGAAATGGAACTTTGTTAACTTTTAAAGCAGTCAAGCAAGAGGAGGTCTCTCAGCGTAACAGAAATCTGCTAAGGAATCTCTGTCTACTCTGGGTTACTATTTGGCTAAAGATATCAATCCTGGTTTGAGATGGGGCATTCTGAAATCAGAGCATATTGTGTTCTAACTTTAACTATTTTACCCACATTCATACCGGGTTGATTTCAAGCTGCTAAGTTTTCAGAATGCTACTGGGGGATATTCATGCCAATATAACAAGAATATGGAATACAATAGTACAGGGACCCCTGCTTGGAAATCAAGCTGGAGTCTATAGTGTTGTGGAGGACAATGGGTAAGTCAGGAAACATTCAACTAGACATTAATTCAATTCAGGACTGCAGGGGTTCTGTGGCAGAATCAGAGGCAAGACCATATAAAATTGAACACACCTAAGAATTCACTAATTCACAGACAGTTTAGAATTACAGAATATGCTAGTCAATTAAAATTATATTAGAGGAAAAATTATACCATCTTTATTCAAAGAGCAACTATTTATGTGTATATCAGCGTTGTCAAACTCAAGACCAGTGGGTCAAATCTTTTTAAAGTGGCCCTTTTTATCAATATTCAAAAAATGTTACATTAAAAAGCATCTCCATTGTCTGCTTGAATTTATTTGCTTAGCACAGCTCACCTGTAGTTAGAATGGAAACTGTCTGTTTATAATGATCCAACAAGAAAAAGTAAAAACAAAATGACATGCCACACGTCCATAAAGAACTTAAGTGTTTTCGTACAATGCCAAAGGTGTGGCCATCTCGTGACAAAGTGGTAGCTCGACTTCATTCTGCAAATGTCAATTGGTTCACCTTTTAAACTTAAACATGTGTCATGGCTGGCCACCTTTCCATGGCTTACATGACTGGTGCCATTGCCCAACACAATGCCTTTGCCTTTTCTGCTGACTTGATTGTTGTATGTGGATAGGAAAAGCTTTTGCATTTCCACTTGTATCAAATGAAATTGTTGTCTGTTTCTGATCAACTCCAAATGTGGTGTGTGTGATCCATCACCAGCATGTTTACATTTTTTAACTTTTTTTTAATGTAATCAAGTATGTTTTAATCATGGCACACGCTACTTGTAAATGGATGTACTTTGCTTTAGTTGCATATTCTCTCATTTGTCCAGACTGTCACTCTCATTCAACTTTTTGTGCTGACGTCAGTTTTTCACTCTGATTTGAGACCCATGGTTGCTGGTATCTTTCCTAACTCATTGCAATGTCTAAGAAATTAAAAGCAGATAAATAGGGAAGACAGTTCCAAGACAGACAAGTGGGAGAATATATGATTGTGAAGAGAAGAGAGCTAACTGTGTGTCCTGCTTGTAAAGAAAATGTGCTGGTAGTTGTCTGTTTATATTCTGTCTCACATTGGGTATATAAAGTGTTATTTTAGGCCCTCATTAAAACTGAGTTTGAGACCCTTGGTATATATAGAGGTATAAAGGTAGGTGTACAGGTGAAAGAAAAAAATATGTACTGCACGGAGAACTGGAAAAGATGTTGTCCTTTTCCCCATATATTCATGAATTATTTAATTAAATACTGGTTCAATCTCTTGCACCAAAAAAGAGATAGCAATTATTTAAAAGTTACAACTTACCGTAGAATTCCTAATTTGTTTGCTTCTTTTCATAAAATATCATCTAGCCAGGAGGAGTGGTAAAGACTCTTACCGGGAGTTTCCTGCTCTTGTTTTCTAGGATTTATGCCAGTTCATCCTGGGATTTCAGTTACAACGTAGGATTCAAAATGCTCCAATGAGTCATTGAACATAAATCGTAAATACCAAAATTTAACACTGAGGCATATTGCTTTATTATCAGAGATGCATTTCTTTGTGTTTTGGAACAGAATAGTTTTCTCTACTTTACCCAAAGTACATTGAGTCACAGATCCACAGAGACTAGTGACATTCTTATCTGCCAGATTTGTCAGGCTGAAAATGATAGCCTTAGAGCTGAAAAGGTTGAAACAACTGAAAATTTCTGATTGGTGTTTGCTTTGATTGTTGTATTTTAATTTTATAACACAAACACATTTCTTTGAGGTAACTAATTATTCCAGGTTTGTCTATTCAATAGATAATCAATTTGAGAGGTAAAGCCTTTCTTTTGCCCCTACAGATCGATTCTTTCAGTACACTAGTCTGCCCCTCTTGTAAAACAATTTTTAGGGCTGTCAGTAATTTTTTTCTCTTCTTTTGGCTCTCTGCTTTCCTTTCTCATTAAGCTTGAACTCCATAAGAACATAAGACCATAAAAAGATTAACAAATGAGAGCAGATTTTTCCATCCATCAAGATCACTTCATTAGCAAAGTCATACTAATATCCTGTCCAGATACTTTGCAAAATCTGTCATCGTTTCCACTTCAACTACACAACTTGGTAGTTTGCTCCAGCATCCCACAAAGAGTTATATGATTAACTACTTCATTGACTGTGGTTTGAAAGCACTTTCTCTTAACTCCAGTGATCTTTTTTATTATATGACCCATTGTTTAACTGAAAGAGTTTTATTGGCAGTGCTACTGACAATTGTGAAGACCGTGATTTGTTTCCCATGTAGAATCCTCTCTTGAAGACTAAAGAGGTGCAGTTCCCTCAGTTTCTCCTAATAATACATATCATTTTATCCAGTAGCTGGTTATATTTGCACCAATATCCATCAGTTTAATCATTGTTTTTTTCTCTATAGATGCCAACACTTCAAAGTCATCTGTAAAGGATGTAACTACTGTACATAACAGAGACAAAACTTAGAATTCCAGTAAATCATAGTCAAGCATATTAGTGGAATATTAAAACTATCATCAGATAATCATCTGTAATAATATTTATGACATTTTCCTCAGCAGGTCCAAAAAGTCTCATTTTGGAATGAACTGAGTTTACTCCTATCTGCTTTGCCAAAACAGAAATTAGATCAAAATGTTAATTTCATCCCTTTTAGCCTACAAAACAGAAAATATATTTATCAGTATCTTACTGGCTATCGTAATTTGGGCAAACAGATGGCACTGCAAAATGTTTAGTTCTGCCAGTGTAAAAATACTCAGAGCAAAATCTCGGCATTTTGGGCAGAAACCTATAATATTTCTTAATGGAGACAGAAGCAGCAGATATGGATATTAAGACAAATATTGGAGTGTACAAACAGGCCAGAATGCACAAAGGAAATAAATGATAAGGAGAAGAGATAACCAAAAGAAACTAGCCAGAAAAGTAGTCATGAACAGGCAAAAGGTCAAAGATTCCAGAAAGGGGATAAAACTACCAATGGTCATATCTTTTAAATGGCAAAAGCATAAGCAAGCTAGGCACTAACATTGAAATCTTCATGGACACTCTTTTTAGCTCCCACTAGCACTAATAAGAAAAAGATCGGTTTGTAACAAGAAAGAAATTCGAAAACTAGGACACTGAACTGATTGGGCTGTCATCTTAAATAGTGGCCACATTATGACATCACATGTCCTGCCCCATGTTCACACCCCATCTTCCACTGGCTCCTACACATGGCATAAAGTAGTCATGTCTGAGCCTAAACCAGGGTGAGCCAGTGAGGCACAGGTAAGATGTCAAACAATTATATATACAGTTCCTTATTAAAAGCAAGTGATATGAAAATATCAATTTTGGTGTCTTCCAAAATCATCAGTTGAACAAATAAGGTGCAAGCAGTGCAAAGTCCATATCTACGCTGTTGAAAAAATAAAAATAAAAACAAACAAACAGAAAAACTGGCACTCTGGGACTATTCCCCCTTCACTCCTTTTTCAGGCTAATCAGAAAGGGTTCTCCCAAGGCACTCAAAGTCCACTCCTACACACCACTTCTTTTCTCCTTCACCATCTTTTCAGGTCTCTTCAGGGCAGGGATGGCACAAAAAGAAAACAAAAAAAATCCAACTCACTATTTATCCCCTCACTCCTAAAATCATCTGGGAAAATAAACTAAAAGAAGTGCATCTCTCTGCAGTGGGTTGGCACCCTGCCCAGGATTGTTTCCTGCCTTGTGCCCTGTGTTGGCTGGGATTGGCTCCAGCAGACCCCCGTGACTCTGTGTTCGGATTCAGCGGGTTGGAAAATGGATGGATGGATGGAAGTGCATCTCTCCAAGGGCTCATCCCAGCTTTTCCAAAGATTCACAATGCACTCTCCACTACAACAGCCACTTTAGAAGCTTGCACAGTCTCTCTCTACTACTTTAGTGCTTACCTACCTGATGGTAGTCTTACCCTTTATACATCCTCCAGATTTCTGCCTCCAATCCTGACAGATTCCTTGGCCCACTTCCACCAATCACCACACACACCCCTTAATCTGTACTACGTGCTGCAATCCAGAAGCAAGTTTACAAAGCCAACTGCCCTATACCAGCACATGTGTTCACAACTATCCACAACATGTCCCTTGCAACTTCCGATTACTCTCCCGGTAAGTCATCACTACTCATTTCACCCTCCTGGGACCCCTTTTATCTCACTATATGAAACAGCACACTTTTTCATTCTTCTACAAGCAGCTAGGTACCTTGGCGTCTGGATGTGCCACACATTGCGGCTAGGTCATCTTGTGTTAAACATCACAAACTTTCCATCTTTCTGCTGAACGTGCACCTCCAGCCCGCAGTAGCTTGCCATTTCTCCTACTACTACCAGAGCTTCAACCTCACCTAACCTGCTCAAGATAAGTGCCACCATGTAACTATTTAACCTATTATACAATATAATACATTTATATATATAATTCTCTAAGCCGCCGCCAGAACGGGCAAGACACCCATGAAAGCACACAGGAAGGAGCCACGCCCACCAACTCTAAGACCATTGGATACGACGAAAACTCGCAGAGCCATGCCCACCAACTCGGACGCGACGCCTCGGAAAACATGCCGTCATTTCTGTTTGTCTGTGCTATAGTCCACATGCAGCTCTGAGCCACATTGACTTTTCAGTTACGATGCACGACCGCGTGCAACATCGCAAACTGTTTTACACACTACATACAGCAATTCGCATCCGTGACAAACATGCGTCTTCTTAGATGGTCCTGCAGGAACACGGAAAACGTTTCCCTGCCCACCAACACTCTTTATTCCCCGGCCCGTGTCCACCGCATCCGCGACAAACATGTGTTTTCTTAGATGGTCCTGCAGGAACACGGAAAATGTTTCCCCACCCACCAACACTCCTTATTCCCCGGCCCGCATCCACCCTCGCTCTCTAGGCATTCCCACTGCCTGCTCATGTGCCCGGACGCAACAACTCACCGACCACCCCGTAAGTCGCTTTCTTCTGTGCTAGGAGTCCACATGCACCTCTGAGCCACGTTGACTTTTCATTATTCTTTTCGGTTATGACGCACGCACCACCATCGCAAACTGTTTTACATGAAATGGTCTTAGAGTTGGTGGGCGGGTCTCTGTGAGTTGCTCTTGCGAGCGGGCACATGACCAGGCGGTGTGTATGCTTTGAGAAGGAGGGTGGACACGGCAGGACCATGTAAGAAGAGGCATGTTTGTCGCGGATGTGAATTGCTGAATGCAGCGTCTAAAACAGTTTGCGAGGGGCATCCCATGGGATCCTGAAAACAATCCTTTAAAACTGAGGTTAAAACACAATGAAGAAAGCAGTCTTTAAAAACCAATTAGCCCTGTGCCTCTGTTTCATTAGCGTCTCACCTGCTTCACCGATGCAGGCCCTGCAACAGTCGAGACGCTCTCTCAGGAGCTGACCTTCTCTGTGCCTGACTCCACTATAGGCTGCAACAAAATTATGAAAGTACGGGCGCATTTGTTTCACACAAGCTGTGTGTGTGGGTGGGTGGGTGTTAGTTAGTTAATTAGTTACTCGAAGGATTTCAAGATTTAATATGCACAAGCGGTAACACTGCAAAAGCAGCCCAAACCAGAAAACACAGCTGGCAAAAAGTGGCCGACAAATTAAACGCGTGTGCATTGTACTTTCTGAAAGCAGCGTTACGGATTTTTCAAATGTTCATTTTTTTCCCTCTGCTTAAAAAACATTTAAAAAGTGGTGTGATTATGTGGCACGGGTTGGTATGCAGCATATAAAACAGTTTGTTTGTCACGGATAATTTGTCTTTTACTATTACACGAAGACAATTTCCTGTTAATATTTCATTACATTGATATAGCGGTGTTCTCAGTATTCAAAGCGCTATCCACACAGGGAGGAACCGGGAAGCGAAACCACAATCTTGCACAGTCTCCTTACTGCAAAGCAGCAGCACTAATACAGCGCCACAAGGCAGTTAAAGAATACACCGGGCTCGATTTTGTTTTCACTTCTGTTTACAGAGATCGGGTCGTAGATAGCATTGTTGCAATGTTACTTTTCTTGGTGGCTTATTACATTACGGATGTTTCACATGTTCATTTTTTCCCCTGTGCTTAAAAGACATTTAAAAAGTGTTTCTCAATTGTGACTTTGGAACATCTCAGTACGCAAGCTATATTAAGCGTCAACAACGAAGACTCGCTACACCTTAATCTACAAGTACTGACACTTATCCCTACCGACAAAGTAACTTTCACCAGCGTGGCCTTCTTCGTCACAGATGATCCCGCTTTCAGTCACGGACAATTATATGTTGCTCTCTCCAGAGGTCTATCTTTTCATTCACTCACAGTAGTATCCACAAACCCACCCCATTTGGACAACTGTGTCGTTCAGGAAGTGTTCACACATCAATACATAATTATGCAGCGTATGCTATGCCGCGGGTTGGCTAGTACAATTTATTTTTGTATAGCCCAAAATCACACAAGAAGTGCCGTAATGGCCTTTAACAGGCCCTGCCTCTTGACAGCCCCCCAGCCTTGACTCTCTAAGAAGACAAGGAAAAACTCCCAAAAAAACCCTTGTAGGGAAAAAATGGAAGAAACCTTGGGAAAGGCCGCTCAAAGAGAGACAGTGGGTGTCAAAAAGAAGGGGGTCAATACAATACAATACACAGAACACAAGCAATCATCAATACAGTATAAAAATAAAAATATTACATGTTATATAATATATACCATGTTCTATAAACACCTACACCCACCTATCGTTTTCACTCATACGAACACACAGGCAAACGCTAACACCGTAGCGTGACGTATCACTCCTGCCATATCACATGCCCTCCACTTAACTGACAACAGGCGCCGAAACCATAAACTTTATGGCAGGAGTCACAAATTTGGACCACCAAATGGTAGTGCTTAGACAAGAAAGACAAGAAAGTGCTCATAAATTGCTAGTGAGGTGATGTCACGATAACAATGCTAAGAACTTTAATGATGATAAAGATAATTTACCTTCAGAAATACACAAATAATATGTGCAAAAATAGCAAAAACAAAATAAACTTAAGAAGCTGTGAATTGGCATAACTGACTTCCTGCAGGCACCAGAGTGTTGTCATCTCAGTAGATGATAAATGTACACCCATGTATAAAGAAGTGTGGAGGGGCAAATGGGATTAGTAGGTGGTCCAGCCTACTGGTATCTTCTATGATAGCTAGTTTTCATAATTTTTTATGTTTATTCCAAATAAATTTTGGTTAACTATTTATGTCATCTGGGGGTTTCATATTTCAACTTTAATATGTTTATGAGGAACTTATAATTTATAATGTTTTACCTCAATGCCATTTTGTTTTCCTTGGGTGCCACCATTTTTGTGGATCCTGTTTGCCAGGGGTGTAGCCTCCCAAAAGTGTGGTCATGACCTTGAGGGGTTTATGGACGAGAGATTAAAAGCTCATTTTGTCTGCCATTTTGTATACCTATTTTCATTTGAAACTTTCAAGAACTTTATTCTTCATTTAATTTCTGGTTCTCAAAATTTTTGCTCTTGTCCCTGACCTTTGATTTTGTTTTCATTTTGGCTTGATAAATCTGGTGACTCTTAATTTTGACCTTAGCTAATTTTTTGACATTTCATAAAAAAATATACAATCTCTCTTCAAGTACCTTATGTGGTATAGATAGGGCCCTACTTTATAAAATAGAGAGAAAGCAAACCAAAACCCTGGCCTCGTACAACATTGTTGTCTGTTCTAGAAGTCACTAGATACTCATACTATATATATATATATATATTTTACATATGGAGCTTAATACAGAAAAAAGTAGGGTGAAATGACACCTTTTATGGGCTAACTAAATAGATTACAAATGCAGGCTCTTGATGCAGCTACGACACCTTCATCAGGCAAGGTGTAGCCTGATGAAGGGGCCTTAGCTGCCTTGAAAGCTTGCATTTGTAATCTATTTAGTTAGCCAATAAAAGGTGTCATTTCACCCTACTTTTTCCTGTATTGCTCTGTGGCTAACACGGTACAACACTCTACTGATATGGAGCTAAAGGCTGCTTCATACTGGCAATTCAAGGAAATAAGAAGTGATTTTTAAGAAAAGACAGGCTGACTGAAAAAGAAAGAGTCCAGGGTCACAGAATAATGCCTCTGGAAAAAAAATACAAGAGATGAGAGGAAGTCCTACTTGGTGACAGTCATCCTGTCTAGTAGTTATGAATGAAATGATTTGCGCAAAAGTGAATCTGCAGCAAAACCATGTTTCACTTTGTAAAAATATTTGTAAAACAAATGTGTTTGTATTCCAGTGAAATTTCTGCCTTGGCTACAAGAAGAAATGTGTTTAGTCATGTGTTGAAGCATTTACGCGCATTAATTCCGTATGAGTCTACCTGTCATTTCATCTTTAAATAAAAAATCCCTACAGAAAAAAAATCACCAGACTCACTTCCTATCATGTTTAGACATTTGTTGAGCAGATAGAGATGTTCTAGTAGTACGATTCCCATTTTGCAAATTATGATGACAACCTTGACAATTGCAATCCTAAAGATGCATCAGAGACAGAAAAGAAACATTAAGCTCCACAGAGCTTGAAGACAGGAAAGTGCACAGGTGAGAGGAAGAGAGGCAGCTTTTCATCTAGTGAGATTTTGATGTGGAGAAAACACAGGAATTTGTGCAATGGGGAATTGTGGCGTGTGTTTGGGTGGAATATATGCAGCATGTCCCACTTTTTAAAAATGTATTAGATTATTTGTGGTGATGTGAATGAGAGGCATACATAGAATTGATGGTACTGGGGTGCCACAGATTACATGCATTATGCAGCTGCAGAAAAGAACACAGGTAAACACCCAACCCCCCAAAAAATTTTAAATTACCCAATTGCCCAAATTGCCTGAATAATAAGTTTTAGTGTCAGTTTTACAAGACTGTGTGCAAATGAAAATTTGCCTGCTTTGGCCATCACTGCTCTCTAGTATGTTGACCACTGCTCTCTAGTATATTGACCAATGGTCAAGGTTTGTTTGAAAGGAAGGTTTTGTGTTTTTGTTTTTTTTCCTACTGTATGTAATAATATGTTACAAAGATCCTGGAATCCACCATGAAAAAAACACTTTTGTGATAGATCTTTCCGGTTCCATTCTCCAACAGGTCAATCAACATCACACCATACACTTTGCCATCTCCTGGTTATGTCTGTCTGACATCAAAAAACAATATTGGCTACGTCTGTCCATGAAACTATCTGACAAAGCCTCTGTGAACCATTTGTTCCTTGGATGAGCAGGAGCACAGTGCGTTAGAGGAAATAGCACAGGATAGCATTTGGTACCAATACTTTATATACAGTGTACTGGATATGGCAAAATGGATAACGTATTGTATCACAGCTTGTGCTCATCCAATAAATCATTTATTTGTTCCAGCTTTTAAAATAAAATCTTACTCCTGTGTCTCTGCTCTTTCTTACAGTGTTCATGAAAATTTGATCAGTAATGTAGGGTTAAGTTTTTTTTTTTTGTTATAAATTATATCTACTAAAGCTTTTGATGTGGCTTTTTTGTTATAGAATATCTAACTCAGGTAGTAAACTCACATGCCATCTTTTTTCAAATCTCTGTTTTAAGAAATGAGCATGAGCATTTGCCAAAAGATATTGATTGTGGGCATTAAAAAATAAAATTGCATCCCTCTATTATTACAGAATGCTTATTTTTTGCTTCTACACCATCCACTAGCAGTCATGGTGTTCTCCTGAAATTACACATTATATGTTGCATATTTGTCTATAATGAACTGGGGCTGCACCATTAAATCTTCCCTTAGTATATCATTTGCCCCGGACCCTCATATCCATGTCTGTTTTTTTTTATAACATATATTGCACAAAAGTCATCTAATGGAGTAGAAGGGGACATAATTTAGGTGAGCTCGGAAAATGTGCTTTAATAAGAGTTATGCAGATTATTAATTTTCCTAGTTTCAAAATTATGCTCTGCCTGACACTTTAGTTATCCATATGCAACTTCTTTTCAGTATGTAGCCTGACATTTGCTAAGAAGTGTCATCTCCAGACAGAACAGCAGCTTCAGCGACAGACTGAGAAGGTCTCTCCTCCCCCAAACTATGCGACTCTTCAATTCCACCCAGTGGGGTAAACATTAACATTATACAAAGTTATTGTCTGTTTTTACCTGCATTTTTATTACTCTTTAATTTAATAGTGTTTTTTTTGTATCAGTATGCTGCTGCTGGAGTATGTGAATTTCCCCTTGGGATTAATAAAGTATCTATCTATCTATCTATCTATCTATCTATCTATCTATCTATCTATCTATCTATCTATCTATCTATCTATCTATCTATCTATCTATCTATCTATCTATCTATCTATCTATCTATCTATCTATCTATCTATCTATCTATCTATCTATCTATCTAAGAAGTGGCTTGCAGAAGATCCACTGCCTACAAACATGGATAAGAACATTAATGTCTGAAACTTTTTTTGCTGAAGATGTATCAAAAAGTCATGAGATACAGTGGAAAGATTTAAAAAATGAAGTGTGTTAATAATTCTCAACAAAAACATTTCCATTTCTGCAAAATGTTACTTAATTCCATAGAATTAGGTTGATAACTTAAAAAAGTTTAAAAATTAAGAGCCTGATATACATAGCATTAAAATATTGAAATGTTTATTATTTACTTTTCAGTATATTACAAGTAAATTAAGAATGTAGAGAAAAGCCAAGCAAAATAACACCTTTTATTGGCTAACTAAAAAGATTACAATATGCTAGCTTTCGAGGCAACTCAGGCCCCTTCTTCAGGCAAGATGTAATACAGAAACTGGAGTTTCCTATGTTTATATACACACTCTAGGACAAGAAACAACATTGGTAAATATTTAAATGAGAAATTTTGAATGTAAAAAATTAATAGATTCATTCAGGCTAGGGTTAATTTAACAAGAGAGAAAAGAACAATGTATTGTCAAGATCTCTGGATAAGATAACTGTCCAACAAAGTCTTCTGAAGTTTGTAATGAGTTTTTTCAAAACAATGTGGGTCTGTAGACAGGTTGTCTGTCATTCTGAGAGATGTAAACAATCCTCATATCTGGCCATAAAACTCTTGTCTTTATTCAATCCATGTTGTAAAGTATTAAATTTTAGCATGAGTTTAACTTCCTATTCTTTTTTCTCTTGCTGTGTTTTGAAGTTGCCCATAAGCACTGTGACTTTAAAGTCCTTCTCACAGTGTCCATGGCTGTTGAAGTGGGCCACCACAGGAACATCTGTGTGGCCATGTTTAATGTGGAACCTGTGTAAATTCATTCTCTGGCGGATTGTTTGTCCAGTTTCTCCCACATAGAGTGCAGTGTCAGGACATTTCATGCAGAAAATTAGGTAGACTACATTAGATGATCTGCAGGAAAATGATCCCTTGATGTGATGTTCAAGTCAGCAGTGTGGTATAACTATACGGTCTGTATCATAGATGTGGGCACATGTTTTGCATCTTTTCTGTAGGCATGGAGATGTGCCATTTTCTGTTGGTTCACTTAGGGAGCCTCGGACAATTAATTGTTGAAGGTTTGGTGGTTGTCTGTATGCCAGGAGGGGAGGTTCAGGAAATACTGAAGCTGAATTACTCAAAAACAGAAGTCAGCTTCCTTGACACCACCGTTCAACTGAAAGACAACACCCTTGTAACTTCTATTTTTCACAAACCGACAGACAGACGGACCTACCTGAAAAGTGATGGCTTCCACCCCAAGCATATAAGGCACTCCATTATTTTCAGCCAAGCAATACGGTACAATCGTATTTGCTCAGACCCAATAGACCGGGATCAACAACTGCAGGAGTTCAGACAAGATTTCATCAGACAAGGTTACACCCCTGAAAACAACAGACACTCAAATAAGAAGAGCTACTGCCATACCCAGAGACAACCTTCTGGAATATAAAAACAAAGACAACAAGGATCGCATCCCCCTTGTTGTCACCTACAACCCACATCTTGAAACACTTCGAAAAATTATAAAAGAACTTCAGCCAATACTAAACAATGACCAAACACTGAAAAACGTATTTCCTGAACCTCCCCTCCTGGCATACAGACAACCACCAAACCTTCAACAATTAATTGTCCGAGGCTCCCTAAGCGAACCAACAGAAAATGGCACATCTCCATGCCTACAGAAAAGATGCAAAACATGTGCCCACATCTATGATACAGACCGTATAGTTATAATACCACACTGCCGACTTGAACATCACATCAAGGGATCATTTTCCTGCAGATCATCTAATGTAGTCTACCTAATTTTCTGCATGAAATGTCCTGACACTGCACTCTATGTGGGAGAAACTGGACAAACACTCCGCCAGAGAATGAATTTACACAGGTTCCACATTAAACATGGCCACACAGATGTTCCTGTGGCGGCCCACTTCAACAGCCATGGACACTGTGAGAAGGACTTTAAAGTCACAGTGCTTATGGGCAACTTCAAAACACAGCAAGAGAGAAAAGAATGGGAAGTTAAACTCATGCTAAAATTTAATACTTTACAACATGGATTGAATAGAGACAAGAGTTTTATGGCCAGATATGAGGATTGTTTACATCTCTCAGAATGACAGACAGCCTGTCTACAGACCCACATTGTTTTGAAAAAACTCATTACAAACTTCAGAAGACTTTGTTGGACAGTTATCTTATCCAGAGATCTTGACAATACATTGTTCTTTTCTCTCTTGTTAAATTAACCCTAGCCTGAATGAATCTATTAATTTTTTACATTCAAAATTGCTCATTTAAATATTTACCAATGTTGTTTCTTGTCCTAGAGTGTGTATATAAACATAGGGAACTCCAGTCTCTGTATTACATCTTGCCTGAAGAAGGGGCCTGAGTTGCCTCGAAAGCTTGCATATTGTAATCTTTTTAGTTAGCCAATAAAAGGTGTCATTTTGCTTGGCTTTTCTCTACATTCATAATGGCTAACACGGTACAACACCCTAGTACTAAGTAAATTAAGAGGAATGGTTTCCTAGAACTTATCTCTCAGGAAACTCTAAACACTTGTAGCAGAATCATGTATGCTTCACCCTGCATTGCTTCTGAAAAAGTATTATTATTTCATCTCAATCACATGAGACAGCAGCGCAGGAGAGCTGAGCAGATAAAAAACATTGTGATCAGGGCTTCCTGGAAGGAAAGTGAAAGTGCTCACTTAATATATCGATTAGAATTTATTCATTTTATTTTTATTCTACATGCATGTTGGTGTATTCACCGGGGAAAGGTTAATTGGCTATTTACTAAAATCTGGTCAGGGGTAGTAGCCATTTATTCAGTGTGATAAGGTTAAGCATTTGATGTATGTATGCAATGAATAATGATATACAAGAAAAATTGCATGTTTAAAGTCCTTTTTGCAATGTCCAGCCTGCTTTTAGTTATAACTCTTTACTAGAAAGTGATTTATACCACATGTTTAAATCACCTTAATTTATTCTACATATATTGCAGGAGTAAGCGAAATGTTGCATTTTAAGTGTTAAGGAAGCTCAAACTTCTTTTTGAATTAGCTGAGATGTACATCTGCAATGCTGAATGAAATCAGCTTGGTTTACAATGATACAGTGCCTATAAGAAGTATTCACCCCCTTGCAGGCTTTCATTTTTTATTGTTACACAACATTGAATCACATTGGATTTTATTTTGGAGTTTTTAAAAATTAATCAACAGAAAGTAGATTTAATTTAGAGCTTTTCACATTGTGAAAACAGTTCCCTGCAAAGTGACCTAAATTAATTAAAAATGTAAAACACAAAATACTTGATCACATAAGCAAACATAAACATTCACCCTCTTTAAAATGTCACACCTTATTCATCACTGGTGCAGCCAATTGGTTTTAGAAGATACATAATTCGCTAAATGAACATCATCTGCCTAAAGTAAGGGGGGTTCAATTGACTGTAGTATAAATACTCCTGTATCTGGAAGATCCAGCTTGTGGTAAGCCAGTATCAGGACCTAATCTATACAGGGAAGACAAAATGAACACTCTTTGAAAAAGTGATTGAAAAGTACAAGTCAGGCGCAGAAGACAAGATAATATCAAAGTCACTGAAATCCTTTGGAGTCCAGTTAAATCATCCATTAAAAAATGGAAAGAGTATGGCACAACTGTATACAGTATCTGAATAGAGCAGGCTGTTCACTAACCTTGAGTGATCATTCAAGACAGGGGTCGCCAAGTCAGGTCAGCAAAAACAGGTGACTAATTAAGAAAAGGGTTAGAATGAAAACCAGCAGCCACGGTGGTCCTCCAGGACCGGAGTTGGCGATCTCTGATTCAAGAAGAAGACTAGTAATGGAGGCTTACCAGGAGACCAATGATAACTCTAAAGAACTTGCAAGTTGCAGTGGTTACGATTCTAGAAATTGTACATACAAGTGTTACTTGTGTGCTTCACCAGTTGCTGTTTTACGGGGCAGTGGCAAAAAGAGAAAAAACACAGATTATATCTCAGACAGAGTTTGCCAAGAGGCACATGGGATACTCTGAAGTATGCTGAAAAAAGGTTTATAGTCTGATGAGACCAAAATTGAACTCAAATTGAGCATATTTGGCAAAAGGGGAACATTATATACAGGGTGATTCTGATGAGTTGGGCCCTGAGTTGTGATGTATTTCTGTCTTAATAATGAAGCAATCCAAATGAAATAAATACCACAGTATTCCTGGATAAATGTATGAATGAGTGAGCTTTTTTTTTACTTATTTGTGAATGAACTGGATGACCATGCGATCAGCAAGATAGAGCAACCTGTCACACGTCAGCTAACAGCATGGCACAAATTGAATCAATCGGATCATTTTAAAGGAACTACAACCACCTTGTTCCCCGGACCTGTCACCTCCAGATTTCTTTATTTGGGAAGCGCTGAAAGGAAAAGTGTAGAAGAACAAGCCTTGTACACTGGAACAATTATGGCAAAACATTGAGCAGGAAATTGCTGCCATCACCCCTACAATGCTTGCAGATACCTTTGCCAATATGGAGCGCTGTGTCGATCTGTGTTTGCAAGAAGGCAACCATTTCCAACACCGAATGTGATTGAATCGTTTACACATCTATCAAGGCATGCATGGTATTTATTTCATTTCTATTGCTTCATTATAACGTGAGTAACACATCATCACTAGGGGCCCTGCCAATTATTATCAAATATTATCAAAAAGCTCCATGCACAAGTGTGGTGGTGGCAGTATTATGCTGTGAGTGTTAATGCACTGGTGTATAGTTTCTTAAACTCACAGTCGGAACTCATAATAGTCCTTAATGGGAAAGGGTTTGAGGAGTGATCTGAAATGGGCCATGGGCAGTTAAAGCAAACAGCATAGCTTCTTTATGAATTACATCTGCAATTCTCTAAGGGTGGCTAGGATGGCGGTCAGTGGTGATTCTCCAATGGGGAAACCCCCTACCCAGAATGACAACCAGCGGAGATTCTTCATGGGGGACATCCCCTGCCCCTCTGAGATGATAGTCAGCCATAATTTTGGGTCTCAAAGACACAAAAAAGGCACAATTGGGTTGTGAGAAAAAATGTTTAAGAACTACTGGACTAGTGTATAGAGCATACAGACCACATTTGGAGTTGGTCAGAAATACAATCGATCTACATACAACAATCAAGTCAGAAGACAAAACAATCATGTAGGGCTATGGCACCGGTCAGGTAAGCCACAGAATGATAGTCAGCCCTGAACCCTGTGAAGCTTTAAAAAGTGACCAAAGTGGTAGCAATGGCATTTGTTTGCTCTACCATCTCCTTCATGAGGCTGAAACATGTTTGGCATCATTGCTAAAATACTAAAATTGTTCATGGAAGTGTGGCATGTCACCTTCTTGATACTTTTTCATTATGAGCAGCCAGTTTTCTATTCTAACTACAGGTTAGCTGCTATGGTAAGCTGACCATTCTAGAGATATATTTTAATTTAACGTTTCAATGTAAATTATATACAGATATAATTTCTATATCAAATGCATGTTAAAGGGGAATCTTTCAGAAAAGTAATGCTCATAGTTGGATGAATGTAACCTATTTTGAATGTGACTCACGAGTGCCACGTTAAAAATGTCCAAAGACAGGATCGGGCCCATGAACCATGAGTTTGACATCCCACCTTAAAGGCTTATCTTCTTCAGTGCCAGGTGGAATTTTTGTTTTCTCATCTTCCCTGGACATTTGACCTTAGCATATATTACCAAGTTAGACACTGACTTTGGCCACCATATCTATTTGACTTTTTTTCTTTCTATTGTAGTTTGTTGTTTGTAATGCACTTTGAGCTACACTTCTTTGTTAAAATGTGCTATATAAATAAATGTTACTGCTGTTGTTTTTCACCTTTTGCACATATTTTACCGGCCAGCAATATTATAATTCAATTATTTTATAGAGTATTTGTTTTTCATTTGAATGTATTGTAAACATTACATACACTAAAAGATGACATCAGCACAAGGAACTGGACTCCCAGGTCTAGGGCTTATGCTAAGTAGTGAGAGAAAACTGATCATTTGTCTCTGGATATAAGTTTCATTCAAAGCCTCTGTGAAACCTTTTAATGGGATGCAAGAAAGATAAAAATCCATCCTTGTTATATAGAGGTGATTAATGACCACACTCACTTCTGCCATTTTTACCATGGCTAGTAAATTACAACTCATTTATCTCTGGTGGTAGGAAAATTCATATAGTAGATGCTGTCTCAGTTCTGGGGATTCTGCCTACTTTATCAGAAAGCACCAGTTCAGCTTGGTCTGTTAAAGGGCCAGAACTCAAATGTCTGCTAAATTTGATCCAGCACTCATTCCTTGAAAAAAAAATCACCAAATAAATAAGAAGTGGTGTAATGGAGACTGCTGCTACTTCAAGGATCTAGTGTCCATGGTTCAAATCCTACACCTGGGCATCGTCCCATGTGTAGTTTGAATGTATTCTCCATATCAGCACTGGTTTTCCACTGGATACTGTGGTTTTCCTGCCACATCTCCAAAGATATGCTGGTTAGGTTGACTAACATGGACCTGTGGTTGTTTGAATGAGCGGCCTTGACGATGGCCTGGTAATCTACCCAGTAGCTTGTCTTGTGTCCAGCTTTTTTGGGTTAGACTTTATCAGTATCTCAACAACCATGAATTGGATTAAGTAGAGTTAAGAATATTATGTTATTTAGTATGCTGGGAGGCGTGGTGGTTCTGTGGTCAGCTGAAGTGAGTGTGTATATTCTCTTTATGTCTCTGTAGGTCTTTCCTTGCAGGATGTGTCATTTGGCAACTCTAAATTGAACTTGTGTAACTGAATGTGTGTTTTCCATAATGGATTGATGCCCTGTCCTCCTTTGCACCCAATGTTTCTAGCCCTCCCTGGCCCTGAACTGTAACCAGAATATTTGTACTTTCTATAATTATTTTTCCTAAGCTATACTCTTTGTGACAATTGAGCATCCCAAAAGTGACTAAAAGCTTTTTCTGTAGAGAAAAACTGTATTTACAGCTGATTAGTGAAAACATTTTTGCAAGCTGTCAGATGGGCCTTCACATTATAAGTACAAATAATACACTGTTTATTTAGAAAAGTGCTTTAAGAGCATTAAAAGGCATGGTTTGATGTTGCAGCTTTAAACTCTTTTTAAATGACTGTCAATATAATAACATTTGTATTAGCAGTCCAGTTACAAATTGTTACTGACAGCATTTGAAGGCTTTAGTTTTTCCAAACTGACTTATCTGCTGGATTTCATCATAGTGAAGCCCCCAATCACAGACCAATGGTTAGAATTAAAGCATTAACAGTTCAGTGCTGTATTCCTGGAAGGAAGGAGCTGCATGTGAAGTATGAACTGCAAGAAGCAGAGTGCTCACAGAAGAAACCGCATAGAGCAATCCTAAACAGTAGAAACACCATAGAGTATATAGCTTGTATAGAATGGAAGGAGACACACCTTGAGAAAAAACTCAAGCAGTCCATTTTTGAGATACTAGATTGCTGTTATTGGAGAAAGCTTACACAGTTTAAAATAGTACCAAGATTTAACATGTACATAAATTGTTATTGTATGTAATTGATAACAGTTTTCAAATTTCACTTGCACTGGGACAATTTATGCTTATTAATTAATCTAACCTGCATGTTTTAGAATGTCACAGGAGGCTGGAGTACCCAGGGAACACCCATGCAGTCACGAGGAGAGTTTGTGGATGAGTGCCAAAGACTGGTGATGGCCTCAAAGTGGCATTTATATCATACATACAGGTGAGTAAAGAAACATTACAAAGCCAATTTTTTAATCAAAAGACCACTACAATAGATAGATAGATAGATAGATAGATATTTATTTATTTATTTATTTTTTTAAAAAACAAACTTTATTGACAAAAAAAAAACCATCAGTCAACTATACAACAACTTACACATTATATTATTATAAATACATTTTCATGTTAAATATTTTTGGAAAAACACAATTGAACCCACAAAACTCCCCTAAAAAACAAACCGCAGTTCTTCATTAATACAGTCACATAATATATTATTCACACACCATATTGCTTTAAACTTGTCCAGATTCTTTGTAGATTTGTAAAAATTAAAATCTATCAAAATGCGACTAATGCACAGTATTTTAAAAACTACAATCGGATCTTGTAAACCACTCTCTACAATTTTGTACTTTCTGGTTTTCCAAATGGCTAATTTACTTTGCCCCAAAACAAAGTTTGCCAAATTTACATTGTTTACATTTCTTTTTGTTTTTTTAAACCCGAACAGAAAGCCCACCCTGGTGTACACCATTTCCAATCCCCCAACAAGCCTCTCTATTAAATTAAACAAAGGCTCCAGCCTTGTACAGAACATAAAGCAGTGAAACACAGTTTCTCTTTCCCCACAGCAACAACAACTGTCAGACACCCCTGGCATAATAATTGACAAGAAGGAGTTCACAGCTAAGATCCCATGTAAGACCCTCCACTGTAAATCGCCCACCCTACTGGTCAATGGTGGCTTGTATAGCGACCTCCAGGCTGGCTCTGAGAAATCTGTGCATCTGATCTGTCTCCTCCATGGAGTGTCTGGTATCGTCCTCAGGGAGTCTTGGTGTCTCACCTTTACACACAACCAGTAAATTTGTTTCCCTGTAGCCGTTGGCAAAGGCAAGTCCATCAGCCTCTGTACTGAAAGAAATTTACTCTGTTCCACCGTTGTCCAGTCACCCACAGGAGATACCAAAAGTGGTGGAAACTCAGGATCCGCAGGTGGATGAGTCCGTTCATTGAACATGTCTCTCAGGAGTGCCGAGCTCTCAGCTGACAGTGAAGCCTTTATTTGTGATAAAAAAGTCTGCACCACTCGCAATGACCGCACTCCAATCTGTTGTGCAATTTCTTTTGCATTCTTCCAACAGAAATTTTCACAGTCAATAAACTCTTTTAGTTTTGTACAGCCTCCACTTTTAAGATGATTAGTAAAAGTTTGAGACAGTCCCACTGAACTACTGAACTTCAGATTGTTTACAATGGGCTCTTCCAAAACCCAGAACAATGACAGGCTGTCCTCATCCCCTTTAATTGTCACCATCTGCCAGGCTCTAAAAAGACTCTTATAAAAGTCTGGTAAGTCTGACATTTCAAATTTATTCACCTGGCATAGCAGCAGAGTTTTTGCAAATCAATGTGTTCAATGTGATCAAAAAAACGAAGTGCAAAATCCATCCACGGTTGGTGCTCAGAAGGATACAACAATTTCTGTATAGTCTGTAGCCGGAATGCAGCAACTCTTCCGACCACATCTATAATTCCTTGCCCACCTTCATCCAGTGGCTGAAACAGGACACTTCTCCTAAGCCAATGCAGGCCATCCCAAAAAAAGTTGATTAAAACTTCCTGAATACTCTGAAGCAGCTGTGCAGGAGGCTCTAAACAAATGCATTTATGCCACAGTCCTGAAGCTATGAGATTGTTAATGATGAGCATCCTGCCCCTGTAGGATAACTGAGGTAGAATCCACCTCCACCGTGAAAGCCGATCCTTCACCTTCTGCAGTACTCCATCCCAGTTCTTTTGTATGAAGTGTTCATCCCCAAGAAACACTCCTAAATATAACAGCCCTCCAGATGACCACTGCAGGCCACCAACCAGTTGTGGTGGTTTTAAACCAGTCCAGTTGCCCACTAAGATAGCACTGCTCTTTCCCCAGTTTATTTTAGCTGAGGAAACAATTTCAAAAAATCTCTGGCATTGAAGCAAAATGTCAACGTCCTCCTGATTTTTAATGATGATAATGATGCCATCAGCGTATGCTGAAACCTTAACAGGCTCCGCAGTGCAACATGGAAATGATAGACCAGTCAACACTCCTCTCAGTTTAACCAGAAAAGGTTCCAAGGCCAACACGTAGAGCATTCCTGACAAGGGGCACCCTTGCCTGACTCCTCTTCTGACAGCAAAAGGTTCACACAAACCACCATTGACCTTAACTACACCAGAAATGTCACTATATAATAGCTGAATATATTTAACAAACCGGTCCCCAAACCCAAAAGCCTTCATCACTTCCCATAAATATGAATGCCTGACCCTGTCAAAGGCCTTCTCTTGGTCGATAGAAATAAGACCAATCGGAAAATGAAAGAGTTTAGATGCCGCCAAAATGTCTCGAATTAAAAAAATATTATTGAAAATTGTTCTATTCGGGACACAATAGCTCTGATCAGGATGCACCACCTGAGCTAAAACAGTTCGCAATCTGTTAGCTAGCGCCTTTGACAGGATTTTGTAATCAGCACACAGGAGGGACACAGGCCGCCAGTTTTTGATATTTTGTAGGTCACCTTTTTTTGGCAGTAGTGTTATTATCGCCCTGCGGCAACTCTGAGGTAACACACCTGTTTTTATACTGTGGATGAACACCTCCAAAACATCGGAACCAATAACATCCCAGAAATCTTTATAAAATTCCACTGGAATGCCATCAATTCCTGGGACTTTTCCATTATTCAACTCCTTCAGTGCAGCAGTGAGCTCTCCTAGGCACAACTCCTTCTCCAGCTCTTCGGAGTCTGCATCACGAAAGTGCGGTAAATCCTTCAAGAAGGTCTGCTGTTCCTCAGCCTCACCTTCCTCTGTTGCAAAAAGAGTCTCATAAAACCTCCGTACCGCCCGCCTTATCTCACCGGGGTCCTGAGTCTCCTCACCATTATCCTGTCTTATGCAATGCAAGATCTTACATTGAGAGTTCTTTTTCTCAAGTCCAAAAAAATACTGGGTTGGTGCATCCATGTCAGTTATCTGTTGGAATCTCGCCCTCACTAGAGCCCCCCGAGCCCTTGTTTCCAATAAGCTGGCAAGGCCCTTCTTTTTAATCCCAAGGGTTTCCAATAATTGGACATCTGGGCCCTGCTCTAAAAGCTGCTGAATCTGAATTATTTCAGTTTCTAATATTTCCATGTCAGACTGTAGTGACTTTGTGACATTTCTGGTGTACTCCTGACATAATAAATGAATGTGGGTCTTCCCAACCTCCCACCACTGCTGTAAACTGGTGAACTCCTTCTTCATGAGTCTCCAGCTTTCCCAAAAAAAATTAAATAACTCTTTAAAACTTTGATCTTGAAGGAGGAGCGTATTAAAATGCCAGTAGGCACTACGAGGCTTATAATCACTTAAGATCACAGAACAAGACACCAAACTGTGATCTGAAAACCCAGCAGGGGTAATATGACAGTTTTTAAATAAACCGATATGGTGTTTGAAACAATAAACACGATTGAGCCTTGCCATTGAAATAATCCCCCATTCATCCTCCCCCATGTATATTGCCTAGTGTCCCCATTTTTATTTCGCCATACATCTTCCAGTCCTGTCCCACTCACAACTCTCTCTAATTCCTGTGCTGAGCGTGTATGCGGCTCCAGCCCGTTATTCCTATCTTTTTGTGTAACAAGGGTGCAATTAAAATCCCCACCTAGAACTAGAACCTCATGTGTGCCACATTGTGTCAGAACACCCTCCAACTTCTTAAAAAAAGCAATTTTCTCGTTTCCATCGTTCGGGGCATATACATTAATAAAAGTGAAAGAATTGCCTTGAATTTTGACACGCACTTTGAGCAGCCTCCCCTTCACTATTTCTTCAACATCACAAAGTGCTACTTGACAGTTCTTGGAAAACAAAATGGCTACTCCAGCACTAATATTCGAACCATTACTGAAATAAATGTCCCCTTTCCAATCCCTACTCCACTCCCATTGATTTGTGCTGTCTATATGAGTTTCCTGTACAAAGATAACTTTTAAATCTTTTTGCTTTATGAATTCAAAAAAAGCCAACCTCTTATTATTGTTTCTTCCACCATTAATATTCAAGCTTCCTACATTAAAGCAAGCCATGTTAACAGAAATTATAAAAATATTCAAGATAAACCACAGTTCCCAGTATATACAGGACCTTGTAAATGTTCCAGTTGCCCTCTCCATTATTGCTTATTTTGTTTTAACTGTTTCTTCAGTCTGCTTGACAGATTCTTTAATCTGAGAAGCTCTTTATCAGTAAACAGG
The DNA here is from genome assembly GCF_900747795.2 of Erpetoichthys calabaricus. Classification (NCBI taxonomy): domain Eukaryota; kingdom Metazoa; phylum Chordata; class Cladistia; order Polypteriformes; family Polypteridae; genus Erpetoichthys; species Erpetoichthys calabaricus. Next base: position 164,107,888 of record NC_041399.2, on the reverse strand, counting down.
ACAGATGAGGACTTTTCTTTTCTTAGGCTTTGAATTGATGAGATAAAAAGTTCCACATCAGGAAAATAATCGGTCACATCTACTCTCCTTCTGCCCTCAGTTTCCGTCACAAAAGTTCTAATACTTTGTGCGCTATACCCCCCTCTGCCTTTACATTCTTGCAGGTCAGACACAGTTGAACTATCCGACATTTCTCCCTCCGCCTCATCATCTCCCTCACTCAGCCCAGCCGCATTTTCACTGTCTGCCTCAGCTAGGGCCGCGTACCTGCCCTGTGTAACCGGTGGGGCTGCAGCAGGACCCTCGCCTTCCTCAGCAGCACAAGCCATAACATTACTGCGTTTTCGCGCGGTTCCTTCCTCCTCCCCTGCTTGTCTTTTTTTAGCAGGCCGTTTAAACCCATCGTATTGCTCAGGGGCGTTATCGTCCCCTTCCTCCATTTCAATCTCTCCCCACACACTTCCCTGTGCTGTAGCAGAATCTTGTGCTGCACTTTCATCCCCGGCAACTCTCATCGATACTGGTCTGTGCATCTCCCCATTAAGCAACTCATTTTCCTTATTTAAAAGTTCAGAAACATTGACACTCTCCTCGTCCCGCGCTTCCTCTGGTATTTTGGGTTTTTCATTACCATTGAGTACTAAAGGTCGATCTTGTAAATCATCATGAGTTACATGTAGGTTATCACGAGCAACTGCTCAGTTCACTTTGTCTGGACAATTTTTAACCAAATGCTCCTCACTTCCACACCCAAAACATTTCATTTCATCCGAACTCAGGAAAATCACATAATCGAAACCATCAATTTTAAACCTCATAGCAACATTTAAACTTTCGTCCATTCTGTTGAGTACCATGTAAACTTGTCTCCTAAAAGACATTACATGTTTTAACTCCGGAGACTTACACCCCAAAGGAATATAGCGGATTTTTGACACTAAACGACCGTGACGCACTAATTCCTTTTCTATCGTCTCATTTCTCAAAAATGGGGGGACATTTGATAAAGTTACTTTACGTGCCGGCGCCGCCAACGGAGACACCTGCACGAAAGAGCCATCGATCACTACACCCTTCTCTACAATTGTCTGCACCAGATCGACAGAACTCAAAAATAATGCGATCGAGCCGTTCATTCGTGAGGCGGACTTAATATTCTCACAACCGATCACAGTGCCTACCGCCAACACCGCACTTTCTAAGGGGAAAAAAACATCACAAAGAAGTTTTATCCCATGGCGGCGGCTCAACCGTTCTAAATTCGCAGCCATTACGGCTGCTGTGGCCAGATGCCACTACACACAAGAGTGAAAACCTTGCAAACAATTCACCAAGAAAAAGAAAATGAAAAAGTTAGGAAATAGAAGGAAAAAATATTCAACAAAACACTGCACTCACCAAACCTAGAGCCCACCACCAGCACTCGCGCCAGAGCAACCACCCACCATGCACTGCGACAGAGGAAAAAAAAAAAAAAAAAAAATAGATAGATAGATAGATAGATAGATAGATAGATAGATAGATAGATAGATAGATAGATAGATAGATAGATAGATAGATAGATAGATAGATAGATAGATAGATAGATAGATAGATAGATAGATAGATACTTTATTAATCCCAAGGGGAAATTCACATACTCCAGCAGCAGCATACTGATACAAAAAAAAATATTAAATTAAAGAGTAATAAAAATGCAGGTAAAAACAGACAATAACTTTTTATAATGTTAACGTTTACCCCCCCCCCCCGGGTGGAATTGAAGAGTCGCATAGTTTGGGGGAGGAACGATCTTCTCAGTCTGTCAGTGGAGCAGGACAGTGAAAGCAGTCTGTCGCTGAAGCTGATCCTCTGTCTGGAGATGACACTATTTAGCGGATGCAGTGGATTCTCCGTAATTGATAGGAGCCTGCTGAGTGCCCGTCGCTCTGCCACGGATGTCAAACTGTCCAGCTCCATGCCTACAATAGAGCCTGCTTTCCTCACCAGTTTGTCCAGGCGTGAGGCGTCCTTCTTCTTAATGCTGCCTCCCCAGCACACCATTGCATGGAAGAGGGCACTCGCCACAACTGTCTGATAGAATATCTGCAGCATCTTATTGCAGATGTTGAAGAACGCCTGTCTTCTAAGGAAGTATAGCCGGCTCTGTCCTCTCTTGCACAGAGAATCAGTATTGGCAGTCCAGTCCAATTTATCATCCAGCTGCACTCCAAAGTATTTATAGGTCTGTACCCTTTGCACACAGTCACCTCTGATGATCACGGGGTCCATGAGGGGTCTGGTCCTCCTAAAATCCACCACCAGCTCCTTGGTTTTGTTGGTGTTCAGTTGTAGGTAGTTTGAGTCGCACAATTTAACAAAGTCCTTGATGAGGTTCCTATACTCCTCCTCCTGCCCACTCCTGATGCAGCCCACGATAGCAGTGTCGTCAGCGAACTTTTGCACGTGGCAGGACTCCAAGTTGTATTGGAACAATTGTAGCATTCCTTATACAGAAGGCATAATTGAATCACTAGCAAGGAGTATAATGTGAGAACTACAAAATATGATGCAATATATACTGGTTAGCTGAAGTAAAGCCATCCGTCATCTAGGTTGTAGCAGTACAGTCCAATTATATTATCAGCAAATATAATGCTAATTTCTTTTCATACCTTTTAATTGTGTGTTTTTAATGGTGCTATGTAAAATAAACACGAGAATATTAAGCAGGTAGCAAAGTGCAATAGGGATAATAATGGGAAGATATTGTTTCAGTGTTAAAAATTAGATGAGGACAAGCCTCTGTTGATCCGGGCTGTTGTTTGTGACATCACTTTGGCTAAGAAATGAATTGCTGGCCAGCAGATAAACTCACAGTTTCACTTACAGTCCATGGAATACAAACTGGTCAAGTTAGGAGTAGGTGGTGTTGGGAAAGTGCAACAATTAAGCATATTTATCAGCCACAGGTTTCCAGAGGACACACACTTTGTTGTCCTGCTGGGAAGTCAAGCAAAATGACACCTTTTATTGGCTAACTAAAAAGAGATATGTAAGCTTTTGAGGCAACTCAGGCCCCTTCTTCAGGCAAGATGTAATCTTGTCATGCTGGGAAACTGATCTTCTCCCAAGGCACAGGTTTCTTATGGACTGCATCAGGTTTTTCTACAGAATTTCCCTGTATTTTGCTGCAATCAGTTTATACCCTCTACACTCACAAGCCTTCCAGGAGATATGCATATGCTGTCACCACCAGTTCATTGTAGTGTGTAGTGTTCAAAAATAGCACTCAGCTGTTGTATGCACAGTCTCTCCAGTCTCAGCAACAGTAGCTTTAACTCCTTCGAAATTCTTACTTGGTCGCTTCGTGGCATCTCTCACTAGTTTTTGTGGACAGCCTGCTTTAGGCAGATCTATAGCTGTGCCATACTCTTTCATTTCTTAATTTTTTTGTATTTATCCCCTGACTTTTCTATCACCTTTTTAATAAGTTTCTTGTGTTGTTATTTTGGCTTCATTGTGTAGGCCACTGAGTGAGAGTAAGTTGGACTCTTCCAGATACAGATGCATTTATTCTACAATTTATTTAAACCCCTTGACTACAGACAGACAATCTCTATTGAACCAATTATATGACTTCTGTTGTTCACCGAGGAAATATACAAATCCAAAAATGAAATTTTGGAGTGCCAACCGGGTCACCAGTTTTAATATCTGTGGTATCAAGTCAAAATAAAAAGTGCCCAATGGAGCAAAAAAGAACAAGATAAAAACATAAGCAGGCTGCAGTGCCTCAAAAACATGGTAGGGTTGTCCTGTAGAGCAGTCAGGTCAACTAGCAGCACTGTCCGGCGGCCTGCTCTTTCCCAAATGCGAAATCATCTTCCGGGAGTATCTTGTCCTTACAGTCCTTGGACTGGAATGGGTGGAGTCAGTTGCCTTTATTGGGTATCTTCTTGGAGCTATGGGTAGAAAAGGAGATAATGTTATCAGTGACAGCTCCCCCTTGTGTACCGGAGTGGTAGTGATACCTCTAACAAGCCTGGAATGTAACCCTCTGATGTGCATGTGTGACATTTCTAGCACTAATTCGCTGCACCAGATGATTCAGGTCTGTCATATTAAAGGGAGTTAATACTTATGTAATCAGTTATTTTTGTTTTTTTTATTTGTAATTAGATTTGACCACTTTGCAAAGAACTGTCTCCACTTTGACATCTGTGGATCAATGTCAAAAAAAACAAATTAAATCCACTGTAATTTAGTCTTATATAACAATAAAATTACTGTGCAGGGGCGAATTTTTTTATTGGGACTGTAGTTAAATTGCCTGTTGCCAGTCTTGTGGGTGAGACAAGTGGTTGGTATTATGATACAATGGACGACTCATCTATATATATAAAAGTCAAATACCACTGACTCACTCATCCCGAAACCTCCCAAACCATGAGGACTTGAGACTTGAAATTTGGAATGTAGGTTACCCTTGGCCCATAGCTGCTTGCTAAGAAATGGTTTTAAAAATTTCATGGTCCAAGCTCGAAATTTCTTATAGTTTTTTAGAGCCATTCACTCCATTTCTTTCCAAAATACATTTCTTTAAAGTAAATTAAAAATATTTTCATTTTTCTGAAGAGTACAAGTTTTGTTTTGATATTTTCGAGTTTCCACAAAGTGTTTATAATTTGCCATTCATTTATCTTTTTAAAATAATTTAGTTAGGTTATTCCAAGGTATATTAAAGCAATTTTTTTTTTGAGGATTTTGATTTTCATACTTTTTTTTATTTTATTCTTTATCATACTTTCTTCACAAATTCTTCTATTAAGTTTATACCTCTTTAAATTAACCCATAAAACTATGACTGAGGAAGAAAGGATTTATATTGACAAAGTAATGGTCCCTCACTGCGTGGTGCAGATGAGCGGTAACGGCGTGTGCCTGTTCTCCTCGCTGGCCTACCTTGTGCACGGCACTCTCTGGCCGCTCAGATGCGGGTTGACATTGTTAGCCACATCTCTAATGACTGGCGGAAGTTCAAGCCGTACCCCATGATGCGTACCGGCAACCCCTACTGCACCAAGCCTCAGTACCTCTCGGAAATGTCCAGACCCGCAACCTATGTATATTTTAGAACACATTTTTCCTGTTGCTATTCCGTAGCGAAGCACAGGTATTCAGTTAGTATTTAACACGCAGCATCCTGTTTGCAGTATAAATCTAAGACAAACTTCTTGTGTCCTTGTCCTTGTTTTATTTATTTATTTTTTGGTTTTCTCTCCAGCTAACTTTGAATTTTGTTGGTTTTATTGCTAGTATTTATTGACTTTAGTTATTTCCTGGACTTTTGACTAAGAATTCAGCCTGCATCTCCACATCTACTCCCTAGTTATTAATTCATTTTTTTCAGGATGATCACCCCACCTATTACCACAGCTATAAAGAAGTGTAGTGCCAGCACTGCTTGTTCTACCTTAACTATCAAAGCTAAAGAAGAATTTCTGTAACCTGGACTGCTAGCATCGTTGTCATCTGTGGGGACAGGACAATCTTTTAATTGAATATGGAATTGTTAAGTTATGTTAGCATAAGGAGAGAGAAAAGAGTTACAGCAAAGTGAATCTGCAAAAGAAAAAAAAAAGTTAAATGTAATTCAACCCTGAAAAATAAGGGCATAATTAGAAACATCTCAGATTTTAGCATATTTCTGTACTGGAATTTCTGTAGAAAAGAATCAAAGGAGGTGCAATAATAGAGAGAAAACAAAGAGTTTGAAAGAAAGATGCCTTAGCCATGTAGTTCTAAGGGGATATGAGAAATAAACCTAAGAATAAATTTTGCTTATGCTGTTTTCATTTGCTAGTTGTCTTTGAATCCTTGTGGCAGGACACCTACAGGCAGATCACTATGATATGAAATGTGCCACAATGGCTTTGGAGAGATCTGATTTTAGCACTTTATTATTTCTGTCTAAAAAACTGTGATAAAAAACAATACCAAGCTTGTCTCTCCATAAAAAATTATATTTTCATGCCACTTGGGAGCAGCTTTCAGTGCTTTGCAGTGTTCTGTTTCATGCTTGAGTTGTATGGAAAAGCTGGAATTTCTTCTTGCAATGTCAAAATTTCCTTTTCTGGTTTAATTTTAATCCCAAGTTAATTCAAAAGAAATGGAGTCTAACTGTGCTAAATGTGCATTAAATTGGCTGAAGTGATGATGGGGCTTTGTGACAGTTTTAATTTATATTTATGTGTTTATATACTGCATATACCATGTTCTTAAACTGTTTTGCAATGAGATAATAAGTTAGAATAAAAATGATGCGAGAACATCAGGCACAGTTTAAATCAAGTCAACAAAAGATCTGCTGAAGGAGACAAATCCCTATTTGCTTTGCTCTTTTTAAAACGTCGCTTGACTGCTCTTTTTAATTGATGCCTCTCTTTATTATGGCACAGGGTTCCTTTCCAATTTTTGTTTCTTTCCTCACTTACTGTCGCTATCTTACAAATCCACATTGTAAATGGTGAAAGGGGCTAAGAGACAGCAGAAAAGCAATTTGTTTCTTAAACAATTATTCTCTGAGTAAAACCTAATTAAATCCTTTGTCAAATAATCAGACTTTAACATGCAGGCACAGAAGACTTTGACTTCCTCCCTTTTTCACTACATAGTACTTTCAATAATGAGAACAAATTTCTTTTGAATTGTAAAATTAACCATCACAGTCATTACAAGCTAAACTCTACTATGATTTACCAAATCAGCTGATGCAAATTAAGAATAATTGTAGAAATAAGGATAAAATTATTTTCATTATTCACACCATGTTTTGTTGTATTAGGGTGCCCCCATCCTCTCACTTGTCCTTACATGTTCATCATTGGTTTACTTAGGAGGAAAGAGAGTAGACATTTGGAATAATGTAATAAAGAGACAAACATTCACTCTTTAATGATTCCTACTGCTCTCATAGTCCTTAGTCATTACTGAACTGACTTTTCTGATGAGAACTATAAAGGGATGTTATGCAGCTTACCTGTATGGTGTATTTACAGGAAGAGCACTGACCGTCAGTATGTAATGCCCTAGCTTTATCTGCTTTAATCATCAGGAATCCCAGGAAGAAACTAAAAGGTTAAAGTTGAAGAACTCCACATGATCCCCATTGAACTTTTACTTCTCCTCAACCTTATTTTTCCAGATCCATCTCCCACAGAGATCAGAAATTCCCTGCACTACTCAGCAATAACAAAAGTTAAAGGTTACTTCCACAGTGAAGAAAAAAAGATCATAAGGGACGCAAAATTTCAATGCAACACCTGATGAAGGATATACAACCAAAATGTTGTGTCTCTTGCCTTCTTTTCTCTTCAGCGTAGAAATAACCTTTAACTTTTTTCCTTTGCAGATGCATGCTGACACAGCCCATCACTGACTTTGTTTCACCTAGTGTAAAAGAAAAAAGTGCAACAGATATAGATAAATGAGATCTTGCAATACTTTTTTTTTACTATTCATTACTCCCTTTATGGTGTTTGCTTGTTCTCCCCGTGTCTGTGTGGGTTTCCTCCAGGTAATCTTGTCATCTCCCACTGCCCAAAGACATCCAGGTTAGGTGAACTAGTGACACTTAATTAGAATAGAATAGAATGCCTTTTATTGTCACTATACACATGTACAATGAGATTAAAAGCAGCTCCTTCAGTGCAGACATATACAGTGCATCCAGAAAGTATTCACAGCGCATCATTTTTTCCACCTTTTGTTATGTTACAGCCTTATTCCAAAATGGATTAAATTCATTTTTTTCCTCAGAATTCTGCACACAACACCCCATAATGACAAAAAGTTTACTTGAGGTTTTTGCAAATTTATTAAAAATAAAAAAACTGAGAAATCCCATGTACATAAGTATTCACAGCCTTTGTTCAATACTTTGTCGATACACCTTTGGCAGCAATTACAGCCTCAAGTCTTGTTGAATATGATGCCACAAGCTTGACACACCTATCCTTGGCCAGTTTCGCCCATTCCTCTTTGCAGCACCTCTCAAGCTCCATCAGGTTGGATGGGAAGCATCGGTGCACCGCCATTTTAAGATCTCTCCAGAGATGTTCAATCAGATTCAAGTCTGGGCTCTGGCACTCTGTCCCCACTCAGGGACATTCACAGAGTTGTCCTGAAGCCACTCCTTTGATATCTTGGCTGTGTGCTTAGGGTCGTTGTCCTGCTGAAAGATGAACCGTCGCCCCAGTCTGAGGTCAAGAGTGCTCTGGAGCAGGTTTTCATCCAGGATGTCTCTGTACATTGCTGCAGTCATCTTTCCCTTTATCCTGACTAGTCTCCCAGTCCCTGCCACTGAAAAACATCCCCACAGCATGATGCTGCCACCACCATGCTTCACTGTAGGGATGGTGCCAGGTTTCCTCCAAAGTGACGCCTGGCATTCACACCAAAGAGTTCAATCAGACCAGAGAATTTTCTTTCTCATGGTCTGAGAGTCCTTCAGGTGCCTTTTGGCAAACTCCAGGCGGGCTGCCATGTGCCTTTTACTAAGGAATGGCTTCTGGCTGGCCACTCTACCATACAGGTCTGATTGGTGGATTGCTGCAGAGATGGTTGTCCTTCTGGAAGGTTCTCCTCTCTCCACAGAGGACCTCTGGAGCTCTGACAGAGTGACCATTGGGTTCTTGGTCAACCCCCTGACTAAGGCCCTTCTCCCCCAATTGCTCAGTTTAGATGGCCGGCCAGCTCTAGGAAGAGTCCTGGTGGTTTCAAACTTCTTCCACTTACGGAAGATGGAGCCCACTGTGCTCATTGGGACCTTCAAAGCAGCAGAAATTTTTCTGTAACCTTCCCCAGATATGTGCCTCGAGACAATCCTGTCTCGGAGGTCTACAGACAATTCCTTTGACTTCATGCTTGGTTTGTGCTCTGACATGAACTGTCAACTGTGGGACCTTATATAGACAGGTGTGTGCCTTTCCAAATCATGTCCAGTCAACTGCATTTACCACAGGCGGACTCCAATTAAGCTGCAGAAACATCTCAAGGATGATCAGGGGAAACAGGATGCACCTGAGCTCAATTTTGAGCTTCACGGCAAAGGCTGTGAATACTTATGTACATGTGCTTTCTCAATTTTTTTATTTTTAATAAATTTGCAAAAACCTCAAGTAAACTTTTTTCATGTTGTCATTATGGGGTGTTGTGTGTAGAATTCTGAGGAAAAAAATGAATTTAATCCATTTTGGAATAAGGCTGTAACATAACAAATTGTGGAAAAAGTGATGCGCTGTGAATATTTTCCGGATGCACTGTATGTAGAAAACAAGAAGTAAATAAACAAATAAACAAATGGTGCAAAAAGTTGAGAAAAGTTGCAAAGAAGTTGCAAAAAAGTTCTGCGGCGCTATATACATATGGAAAGAATAATAACTATTGCACTATTAGGTTGTTGCACATTATTTAAATACTGGAAAGAATAAATAACTATTGCGCTATTGGGTTATTGCACATAATTTAAATATTACACAATAATGATGATCATGTGCAGTGAGTAGTGGATGTTGGACCCTGAGAGTAATGATATTGTACAGTACACAAATATTGCACAGTTATTATCAGTACCATTTAGATATTGGATATTGCACAGGTGATTGATAGAA